>NC_066531.1:15633969-15789231 GCF_024679095.1 Eriocheir sinensis | reverse complement strand
CACGTGGGGCTCAGCCATGCCCTTGATGGTAGTCAGGCAGCGTTACATACGTCACCACTGGTAATCCTCCATTACCAGTAGTTACGGGGGAGTGTTTAGTCCACTCTGGCCTACAAACAGCAAGCCCTACAGAGGAGGACGGACCACCTAAGTAGGTGGAGCTGCCGACCAGGCTTCAGCCCGCTACCACGGCAAGGAACTCCCCTCAGCGGGGACGGATAAGGATACATTTTGGAATGGGAATTTTACAGACCAAATAATTGAGCAAGAACTCATGAGATTATTGAAGACATCTGGTGAACTGGCTCGTGGTAGGGAATAATGATAGCACTGTGACCAAATGGGTCTTTGTAACTCCAAAATGTGTTCCTATCTGCAATGCACTGGAAAACTTATGGTGTTCATAACAGCACATCAGACCAGCATGATTTACGTCCATCCAGAACAGCACGTGACAGTCAGGATTGTGAAAGTTTCATTAATTGGCTTTCTACACATTCCCGTTCTCATATCAAGGGTATGAATCTCTTGTCTGTATTTCTACTGGTGAAGTTAATACTGCAGCAAATGCTGATGAATCATACACAGTGGGGAAAGCTGGAGCAGAAGCAATGACAGGACACAACTATGCTGATCAGAAAATGAAGCGAAAAGACAGGGTTTTGTCAATCAGCAGCGCTAGATCTCAAGTTTCTATAAGAGGACAGAGTGTGGAAGTCAACGCAGCCGTTCTTTTCATGCGTGTGACATGTATTATGAAGCATCATAATGAAATGCGGGATTTCCTTTGTTATGAATTTGCGACCCACCTTTTTCATCAGGGGATGAAGCGCAAAAACATCAAAAGTGTCCTTGCCATTATGCTGAAGTCAAAGGTGAATGGCCAGTTACAGATTCCCGAGAACTTACAATTCATTATTGATGGTGGCCACCTCTTACACAGTGTAACTTGGTCATGTGACGCTACATATGGAAAGGTGTGTGACACCTATGTGACACATGTTCTTAATTATTATGGAAGGGGCTCAGCAATCATATTTGATGGATAAGACTGCACCATATCAACAAAAGCACTAGAACAACACAGGAGAGCAGTCCAGAATGCATCTGCAGGTATTATATTTGAGGTGGACATGGTGCCTACCACCTCCCAAACGTCATTCCTGGCAAACAGTAAGAACAAGCAGCGGTTGATTGGTATACTCATGAAAAAATTAAGTCTAATGGTGTGAACTGTTAGCAGAGCACTGCAGATGCAGATCATCTCGTTGTAGCCACATCACTGACTGCAGCAGCTGGTGACCATGAACGACCAGTTGTAGTTGTTGGGAAGGATACTGATTTGCTGGTGATGCTCACTGCCCAGGCAACTAGAGATATGAACATTTTCATGATGTTTGAACGTGATCCATCAGTTTACAGCATACATGCTATTCAACAGGCCATCAGTCCCAACCTTAAAACCAATCTCTTGTTCCTACATGGTATAACAGGCTGTGATACTGTTTCAGCCTTATACGATGTAGGTAAGATGAAGGCAGTGTCCATTATTGAAGGCAGGAACGAATGGGGAATGTTGGATGTGTTTCATCAGCCTTCATCAAGTCATGAAGAGGTGGCAAGAGTTGGAGAACAATTTTTTGCTAAAACTGTATGGGGCAGTTCAGTCCACCTCTCTGGATATGCTGGTATGTACTGTACATGAGGCAGGTTGGTAGAAAATCTGTGTACTCAAGTGGAGTCAACTTAGAGAGCCTGCCACCAACATCAGCTGCCACCAAATATCATTCATATCGGGCCTACTTAGCAGTGCAGCAGTGGTCCGGAAATGAGCTGGCACCTACTGAATGGGGATGTAAAGTACAAGATGGAAGGTTGCTTCCAGTTGCAACAGACCAACCTGTGCCACCTGATCGGGTGTTGCGAATGAACTCATGTGGGTGCATAATAGGATGTGGAAAAAATGCAGTTGTTACAGAGCTGGGACATTTTACACTGAGATGTGTTCCTCGTGTATTGGGAGGACATGTAACAACAACCAATCCATAGATTCAGATGAGGGTTGAAACTAGAATTGTGTTGTAAATATTATGACATAAATGTACTCACATTTGGTACCTGCCAGACTGGATCAATGGTTTCTTTGTTGTATTATTTGCTTCTTGATATATATGCTGTATGGATATGCCTTTCTATGTATTGTATGTTTCACAGTTTGTAGCGGATAGCATCCTACTGAAATTGGTTTTCGTTAATTTAATCTTGTGCCCTTTTTGTGAACCAGAGTACTTATGGTAGTTCTGCAATTTGGCAGAATAATTTCTTGAGACAGCACATGGTTATTTTGAGAGTAATGCTTGGATTGAATTTTGAACGGTATATTTACACTCCTTGCCCACAAAAACATGAGGTTAGACCCCAAAATAATCTCTCTGATGAATAGTAACAAAGTTATTACATTTTTAGTGTATTTCTGGTGTCTGGTCGACTCATCAGCGGTCATCTTGGATTGTGAATTTTCCACAGCCTGGATTTTAGGGGACTTTGTACTATGTTACAAGATATATTTCATGAAAAAATCAGCTTTCTACATTTTTTTCCCGGTTCATCACTAATGCTCCTGGGCTATTAGAAATCTATTAGAAAGCTATTATTTTGCATTTAGGAATCAAGGCTATTATTTTGCATTTAGCAATACTAAACTATTATTTTCCATTTAGGAAAACTAGGCTATTTTATTGCATTTATGAATACTAAGCGATTATTTTGCATTTATAAAACTAGGTTATAATGTTGCATTTACGAAAACTAAGTTATTATTTTGCATTTAAGAACACTAGGCTTATTTCTCTCTCTCTCTCTCTCTCTCTCTCTCAAGCAACAGTGGCTTTAAAAAGCAGAGACTGAGTGAGAGGGATGTTAGTGTCGTGTTTTAGCGGTGCTTAAAGGTTTTATATATGTTATTGATACTAAAACGAACTGAAATGAAAATGTGACTTCATGGGTCCATGCGCATTACCAGTGGGGGGCTACATGCAAAATTTGGTTAGGCTAGGTAAAAAAAAAAGAATCAGGACGCCTTAATTTTGTTTTGAGAGTTTGCCCGCCTAATATTTAGGCGGTTCCGCCGACATCCGTCAAGGATACAGAGTCTATGTCATGACCCAATATGAGTTAGTGTAATTTTCAGTTCATAAAATTACCTACCACTCCCGTGTTTGCCAGCATTGCTATTGTGCATCTTATATTTGCAACCAGCTCTGCCACAAGGTTGCAATCATTTTTGTCATTCAGCTTTATGCTCGTGCTGACCGTACTTAACCTGTTTGAGTTTGGTCTTCGTGGCCGTCTCCCTGTTTTTATTCAGGAGTTTTTATCTCATCGTCTTTACGGGTTAGAGTGGGAGTACTCTTTCCGAGGTTTGTCCACTTGAGGATGGTGTACCACAGGGAAGTATTCTCAGTGTTGCGCTATTTGCTGTGGCTATTAATGGAGTCGTTGGTGTCCTGCCTGATGGAGTTCATAGCTCCTTATATGTAGATCGATTTATCCACTTCGTTTTCTTCGCGGCAAGGATGTCGTTGATTGAATGAAAACTGCAATTGACTATTGGTTAGAGTCTCCACTGGGTACGCGCGGCTTTTCGATTTTCGTCCTCAAAATACAGTATATGCATTTCTATCGTCTTCGAGGTGCTCATCCGGACCCTGGACTTATATCTTGGTAATAGGGCGACTGTCCTGTGTAGAGATTGACTCGTTACCTCGGTCTTTATTTTCTTTCCGATAAGTCGCCTATAACCTGGGTGTGCCTTATTTACGTTACGCGTTATAGGCGGCTTGGTCAGAAAGCTCCTGTCCCCTCCTTTCTGTCAGTTTTAGCTCATACCTCTTTGGGGTGCAGACAGGGACACGCTTACATCCTCCTCCACAGAACACCTCATCCTTTCCAAGTTGGAATATGGCTGCGAGGTATACCTCCGCCAAGGAGGGCTCACCTATGCGTGTACAGTACATCGCCGGGGTCCGGTTGGCTACTGCGTGCATTCCGTCTTTCACCGATACCCCAGCTTCCTCGTGGATGCTGCTGCGTCCTGCCTCTGGATTTGAGACGCTAGTCCTCTCTATTCCGTTGCTGGTCTCCGCGTCCAACGCGCTTCCAGAATCAGTTCCTTTTGTGTCAATTTTCAGGGGATTCCTGTTCGCCTGCATATGATGAGTTGACTCAGTCTCCCTAAACCTTGGGTTTCTGGGTAAAGCGTCTGCCATGACACCGTTGTCTTTCCCTCCCATCTTCCCATCTGCCCTTATCGAGTACCCTAGGGTTGGATACTTGGCCAGTGTGCCGTCGGTGTTCCAGTTCTCAGCCTTCACTATAGATAGTAAGAGGGATTTACCGCTCATATGCGTCCTGAGCCTTTTATTTTTTTGAGCATTACCACTCAACACTCTGACTCCAGTCCCTGTCTTTTTACTGGATGGCTCTAAATTGGAGTGCTGGAGCTGGTTACTTTTAGAAAAGCAAGTTCTCCTTCTGTCGGGGAGGTAGTCTTTCTTCTGTTGCTTCTGTATTTATTTCGGCAGAGCTGTCTGCAATAGTCCTCTCTTTACAGATTATTTTTACTCCTTCCTGTGGACTCTCTTTATGATCTTTAGTGATTCTGTAGCGCCTCTTTCTGCGCTGGGCCTTTTTGCATTCTCTGTTAATCCCTCTAGCTTTATCTGGCTGTCGAGTGGCTGTATTTGCTCAGCAAACAGGGTATATCGCGTTGGGTTATTGTTGGGTTCCAGGACACGTTATGCACATTTGGAACGAACGAGCTGATGGACTTTCTCTTTAAGGGAGGCAGCAGCTAGAGCTGCCCCTCCTAGTGCTGTCCCATGTACATATATATGTTTCCAGAGATTCGCAAGGCACCTTGCCAGTTGGCAGGAGAGGTGGAATGCCTGGTGTGTGACTTCCAAAATGGGAGATTACCAGGACTGTGTCTCTGTCCTTGGTCATACGAAAGTGTCCGTGACCGTCGTCTTCGCAGACAGCCTTGACTGTCTTCGGACGGGGTCATACGCGCTCAACACATTACGATGGTTACCCTCATGTCCTGGGAGTGCAGCCTTTATTGTGATGACTGCTTGGTTCCCTGATTGTGAGGCACTTGTCGAGGTCGAGTGCCCCAGTTTGGGGGGACCTGAAAGTGCGATACCTGTCGCAGTGTCGGGGAGAAGACGGATCATTCTGTCTCTCGCTGATGCTGAGGGAGATGCCTTCCTGGGACATGAGGTATTTTGTATGGAGAAGGCTGGCCTTCTCCATGAGTTATGACCGTTTTCTGTGTGATTTGTTTCTGTCTCGTTTTGTTTGGCTTTGTTTTTAGTTTACTTTTTAGGTTCCTTTTTTAGCCCTTTTAGTTTATATATATATATATATATATATATATATATATATATATATATATATATATATATATATATATATATATATATATATATATATATATATATATATATATATATATATATATATATATATATATATTTTTTTTTTTTTAGTTTTAACACATTGAATGCGGCGCCATATGACCCTGGCTGTTGGTGGCGCCTAATTTAAATCAATCAATCAATCAATCAATCGTGCTGATAGTTCCTCTAATCTTACTAACGACATATGTCATGGGCACTTGCATTGCTGCAGTGTTATGCTCAGTGAGCTACAAAGGTGAAATTTCCAAGATATCAATGTTCTTTACACATGCATAAACACACAGAACTTTTTCATCCAGTGAGCTTCCAAACATTTGTATCTTAGTAGTGGCAAAGGTGACCTGCATTTCCAAAGGCTTTGCCTTCTCGTGTAGGGCCTGTAGACCCATTACCAGAGCCTCCAGCAACTTGATGAAGGTTACTGCATCATCGGCAAAGCCAGATTAGTGACCTTGGCATTGCCAACAGATGCTCCACAATGACTTTGCTCCACAACCTGCCTAATACTCAGTCCATATAAGTGTTGAAAGCAACAGGGAAAGAGACACCCAGGGTCGCTTTGTGTTTTCAGGAAAGAAAAGTTGGATACGCCTTCCCCAGCACACATTTCACAGCACACTCTGACTCAGAGTAAAGACCAGTTAATAGAGTAATGATCCTGAAGGAATTCCACAACGTTGCTGGAGAGTGTTTCGCGGTGCACTGAATCAAATGCCTTTGAGATCGACTTAGGCTGCAAGCGTCCCTTGTCGAACCTCACGTTGACAGTCCACCAGTTCACGACGGTCAGTTATTGACTTACAAGGCGTAAACCCAGACTGCTCAAGCCTCGTCAACTTCACCAATGCTTGACACTGACCAGTGAAATACCACTGTAGTTGTTATAATCAGGAGGTACTGTTGTACCAGATTACAATATTGTAGTTCAAGACCTCATGCAACTCGTGATCATGCATGGGCTCACCTCCAGATTTGATGAGTTCCATACTGATGTTACAACACCAGTTACCTTTCCAGATCTGGGCCTTGCCACAGCCCTCTGATTTTCTTCAGAGAGGCTTTTGCCAATGGGTGGATCAACAGTTACTACTACTACTGTTGTTACTACTTTTTTTTTTTTTTACGTTGTTGCCCATTGCGCCGGTAGGCATCTTTCCCGGTGGGGCCTGATGGTCGGCCCAGCCTGTTCTGGCACAGGCGAGTGTTTATAATGGCGCCATCTTGCGTTGGTTAGTTGCTCAATTTGAGCATCTGCCGTGAACAACTGCTCAAAGTACTCACTCCAAAGCGCTCTCTACTCATCCATGTCACAAATTAACACAAAGGAAGAACAAACAACAGCAGACCTGCTGGTCCTTACGAGGTTGTTTGTGACAAGCTACACTAACTATCTAATCAAAGGTGGAAGATGAAGGACAGCAAAGGCAATGACATTTTTGTCATTGACGAAGCAACCAGTTCTCTTCGGATATCGCTTGCTTGAGAGAGAAACCGAGAGCAGAGGTTCTTCAGGGCTCAGTAGGCATTTTGAGGTCATTTGCACTGAAATGGCCCTCGACGTTCTCAACAAGACTGCTGCCATACCTCTCCTTGTCTCTTCTCAGATTTACAGAGATTTACATAGATACCCATACCACATACCCTATCGTCCAGACGATAGTCTGTTTCATTTCATCTGTTAATCAACAGAGCGGGATTTTCCATGGACGTGGTACCTGCGCATTTCTAGTTCGGGAATGCGTGAAAATCAACTGTTGTGATAGACATTCAAGCTATTTTTTTCAATAACATATTTGAATGTTTATGTATACCAAAAACACCAGTCATATGCATCGATAAATATAGTGTAACATACAAACCCCCATACATTCCCCCTGGAGGACTCCCCTTCTGGATGCCGACTTAAGAGGTGTCCTGATAAGGCCTCGAGCCGCCTTTTCAGTTTCTGCAAGATTCGTGGTCTTAGTTCTAACTTCCATTCTGTGGAACACAATCTCTCATCCTTTAAACCTCACCTTCTCTTCCTCACCGAAACTCAGGTTTCTGAGGCTACTAACACCAATCTCTACTCTGTTCCCTCCTACTATCTCTATCCTAAATTTCAATGCAAAGCTGGATGTAGCGCCTACGTGCGCAACGACATTACTTGCTCTCGTGACCTTGACTCTTCTGAATTTTCCACCATCTGGCTAAGACTTCATTGTCATTCTATTACTAAATACATATGTGCTGTTTATCTCTCACCTAACTCTACTAACTTTGTAAAATTCTTTGACTACTTGAACTCTAAAGTGGAGCACATTTTAACTCACTCTCCCATCGCTGAAATCTCCAGTTTGGGAGATTTCAATGTTCACCACCAGCTTTGGCTTTCATCCTCTTTCACTGAGCAGCCTGGTGAACAAGCCTACAATTTTGCTATCCTCAATAATCTAGAGCAGCTGGTTCAGCACTCACATGTATTGCCGACCATCTTGGAGACAGGGCCAACATTCTAGACCTCTTCCTTACCTCTAATCCTTCTGCTTATTCTGTCAAACTGTTTTCTGTTGGGCTCCTCCGATCACAACCTTATTTATGTATCCTGTCCTATCGCTCCTGTACATCCTTTGGACCCACCGAAGAGACGATGCTTTGGCATTTTGCTTCAGCTCGGTGGGACGACCAGAAGATGTACATTTCCCGTGGAATGATTACTGTTTCCAGGAGGTAGCTCAGCGCATCACAGAGGTGATTGTTTCTGGAATTTAGGCCTACATTCCACGTACTTTATCTCCTATTCATGATAAAAAACCTTGGTTTAATCACGATTGTTATCGTGCTATTAAAGATAGAGAGGTAATGCTCACAAAAGGTACCAGAGCCTTCGTACCCTGCTAACCATGATCTTTACATCTCTGTCCGGAATCAAAGCCAAATCTATTCTTCGACTTACCAAAACCTCTTTCATCATTAGAAATGTCAAACCTTGCTTTTTCCAATTCTTTCCGTGACTTCTCCTCCAATTTCACTTCTTCTTCCTCCTTTTTCCTTAACCCTGACGGCAGCACTAACGTATAATTTATCTCTGAGTCTGAACTCTTCGCTCACACTTTCTGTAATAGTCAAAGCCTGTGCCTAAGAAGGGTGACCGTTCCAATCCCTCAAACTAAAGCTATACAGCATTACTTCCCTGTTCATCTAAAGCTTTTGAATCAGTCCTTAACCGGAAGATTCAAAACACCTTTCTACTTCTAACCTTCTATATGATCGCCAGTATGGGTTCCAAGGGCGTTCTACTGGCGATCTTCTTGCTCTTAACTGATTTTTGGTCATCCTCTCTAGCTGTTTCGGTGAAACTTTCTGTTGCGCTAGACATATCGAAAACCTTCGATAGAGTCTGCACAAGTCTTTGCTTTCTAAACTGCCCTCTTTGATTATATTCCCCTCTCTGTTCCTTTATCTCCAGTTTCCTTTTCGGCCGTTCTATCTCTGCTGTGGTAGATGGTCACTGTTCTTCCCCTAAACTTATCAACAGTGGTGTTCCACAGGCCTCTGTCCTATCACCCACTCTCTTCCTGTTATTCATCAATGATCTTCTTTCCATAACCAACTGTACAGTCCACTCATACGCCGACGACTCCACTCTTCATTATTCAACTTCTTTCAATAGAAGGCCATACCAACAGGAAGTACATGACTCCAGACTGAAGGCTGCAGAACGCTTAACCTCAGACCTTGCTATCATTTCCGATTGGGGTAGAAGGAACCTTGTGTTTTTCAGTGCCTCAGAAAAACAATTTCTCCACCTATCTACTCGACACAATCTTCCAAATTCTTCAATAACACTCAGCTGTCACCTTCTTCAACACTAAATATCCTCGGTCTATCCTTAGCTCAAAATCTCAACTGGAAACTTCACATCTCATCTCCTCACTAAAGCAGTTTCTATTGGTTGGGCTTTCATCGTCTCCGCCAGTTTTTCTTCCTTCTGTACATGGGCCTTGTCCGCCCTCGTATGGAGTATGCATCTCACTTATGGGGGGGCCCACCACAGCTCTTCTGGACAGAGTGGAGTCTAAGGCTCTTCGTCTCGTCAGCTCTCCTCCTCCTACTGATAGTCTTCTTCCTCTTAAATTCCGTCGCGATGCTGCCTCCTTTTCTATCTTCTATCGATATTTTCACGCTGACTGCTCTTCCGAACTTGATAACTGCATGCCTCCCCACCTCCCGCTGCACACGCCTTTCTACCATGCTCATCCCAATACTGTCCAAATCCTTTTGTAAGAGTTAACCAGCATCTTCACTCTTTCATCCCTCACGCTGGTAAACTCCAGAACACTCTTCCTTCATCTGTATTTCCTTCTGGCTACGACTTGAACTCTTTCAAGAGGAGGGTATAAGGTCACATCTCCTCCCGAAATTGACCTCTCTTTTTGGCCACTCCCCTGTACTCTATTCAGGAGCAGTAAATAGTGGGATTTTTTTCTTTAATATTTTTTGTATATGCCCTTGAACTGTTTCCTTTGCTGTAAAAAAAAAAAAAAAAAAAAAAAAAAGGATGACAAGCTTGTATCAAACAACATAGTCACATCATTCTCGAACGATCTATATGTTATTTCAAGTTCATATAATTATCTCATTTCAGGTAGATTAGAAGACAGCTGGCTCTGGAAGTGGAAATAAAGGATAATTTAATAATGCCCCTGCATGTAAATAACGATTGATATTCAAAGTAACATGAAACTTCCGCAGTTGCGCTAGACATATCCAAAGCCTTCGATAGAGTCTGGCATAAATCTTTGCTTTCTAAACTGCCCTCTTACGGTTTCTATCCTTGTCTCTGTTCCTTTATATCCTGTTTCCTTTCTACGTTCTATCTCCGCTGTGGTAGACGGTCACTGTTCTTCCCTATACTTATCAACAGTAGTGTTCCACAGGGCTCTGTCCTATCACCCACTCTCCTTCTGTTATTTAGCATTGATCTTCTTTCTTTAACAAATAGTCATATCCATTCATACGCTGATGACTCCACTCTGCACTATTCAACTTCTTTCAACAGAAGACTTTCTCAACAGGAATTACAAGACCCAGACTGAAGCTGCAGAACGTTTAACCTCAGACCTTGGTATCATTTCCGATTGGGGTAAAAGAACCTTGTGTCCTTCAATGCCTCAAAAAATATCCACTTATCTACTGACACAATCTTCAAAATACCTATGCCCTATTCTTAATAACACTTAGCTGTCACCTTCTTCAACACTAAGTATCATTGGTCTATCCTTAGCTCAAAATCTCAACTGGAAACTTCACATCTCATCTCTCACTAAATTAGTTTTCTGAGGTTGGCTTTCTGTATCGTCTCCGTCAATTTTCTCCCCGCACATATGCTTTCCATTTATAGGGACCCTGTCCGCCCTGGTGTGGAGTTTGCATTTTACGTGTGGGGGGTCTCCACTCAAGCAGCTCTCCTGGACAGAGTGGAGTCTAAGGCTCTTCGTCTCATGAGCTCTCCTCCTCTTACTGATAGTCTTCACCTCTTAAATTCCGCCGCCATGTTGCCTCTCTTTATATCTTTTATCGATATTTTCATGTTGACTGCTCCTCTGAACTTGCTAACTGCTTGACTTCCCCCCCCCTCCCGTGGCCCCGCTGCACTCGACTGTCCACTCTTGCTCATCCCTATACTGACCAAACCCCTTATGCAAGAGTTAACCAACATCTTCACTTTTTATCCCTGACACTGGTAAACTCTGGAACAGCCTTCCTTCTGCTTTATTTCCTCCTGCCAATGACCTGACCTCTTTCAAGAAGAGTGTATCAGAACACCTCTCCACCCGAAATTGATCTCCTTTTGGCTACTCTATACTATTTTATTTTGTGGGAGCGGTAGCGGGCTTTTTTTCTATAATTTTTTGTTGATCTTGCGCTGACTTTTTGGTTGTAAAAGATATTGTTGAATGTGATTAGAAGTGGAAAGGTGCTTTTGAATCTTCCGGTTAAGGATTGTTTCAAAAGCTTTAGATAGACATGAAAGTAAAGCTATTGGGGTAGTTTGAGGGATTGGAGTGGTCACCCTTCTTAGGCACAGGCTGTACAAAGGCATACTTCCAGCAGGAGGAAAGATAGATGTTGATAGGCAGAGACGAAAGAGTTTGACCAGGCAGGGTGTCAGCACAGAAGCACAGTTTTTATGATAATAGGAGGCACTCCATCAGGTCCATAAGCCTTCTGAGAGTTGAGGCCATAGAGGGCATAGAAAACATCATTAGGAAGAATCTTAAAAACAGGCATAAAGGAATCAGAGGGGGAATGAGTAGGAGGAATATGCCCAGAATCGTCCGAGGTGGAGTTCTTACAGAAAGTTTGAGCGAAGAGTTCAGCCTTAGAGACAGATGAGACGCAGTGCTGTCGTCAGGGTTAAGGAGAGGAGGGAAAGAGGAAGAAGTGAAATTGAAGAGATATATTTATTAGATGCCAGAAGTCACGGGAAGAATTAGAAGAAGCAAGGTGTTGACATTTTCTATTTATAAAAAAATGTTGGTAAGTCGGAGAATAGATTTGGCACGATTCCGGCCTGAAATGTATAGATCACAGTTAGTGGGAGTTCGAAGGCTCTGGAATCTTTTGGGAGCTGCCTCTCTATCTTAAATATCACGAGAACAAGCGTGATTAAACCAAGTCTTTTTAGCAGGAGAAGTAGAGAGTACGTGGAATGTATGCTCATTCCAGAGATAATCACCTCTGTGATGCGCAGAGCACACACAGAGGGTCTCTCCTGGAAGCAGTAATCATTCCACGGAACAGCACATCCTCAGGTCGTCCAACCGAGATGAATCAAAATGCCAAAAGCATCGACACTTCGGTGGGTCCAGAGGCTGTACAGGAGCGATAGGACAGAATACAGAAATAAGGTTGTGATCGGAGAAGCCCAATGGAGAGAACAGTTTGACAGAGTAAGCTGAAGGATTAGAGGTAAGGAAGAGGTCTGGAATGTTGGATGTGGCTCCAAGGCGGTCGGGTATACAAGTATGGTGCTGAACCAACTGCTCTAGATCGTTGAAGAGAGCAAAGTTGTAGGCTTGTTCACCAGGCTGGTCAGTGAAAGAAGATGAAAGCCAAAGCTGGTGGTGAACATTAAAATCTCCCAAGATGGAGATTTCATGAAGGGAGAGTGGGTCAAGATGTGCTCCACTTTAAGAGTTCATATAGTCAAATAATTTTACATAGTCAGTAGAGTTAGGTGAGAGATAAGCAGCACAGATGTATTTAGTGATAGAGTGACAATGAAGTCTTAGCCAGATAGTGGAAAATTCTGAAGTTAAGGTCGAGGGCACGAGAGCAAGTGACGTCATTGCGTAGATAGACACAACAACCAGCTTTGGCTTGAAATTTAGGATAGAGATAGTAGAAGGGAACAGGGTAGAGGTTGCTGTCAGTAGCCCCTGAGACCTGTGTTTGGGTGAGCGACTGCAACGCTACCACATAGCATCATAACCCTAGTGGTCGTTAAAAAGGGATGTAGCTTTAATTATTTATATTTATTATTTTCTCTTACCACGCTACACTATTGAGCCACAGATCATTTATTTTTGTAATGGAATAATATGGTGTTCCACAGAATGAAAATTAGAACGAAGACCGCGAATGCTGCAGAAGTTGATAAGGAGGAGGTTCAAGAGTTATCAGGACACCTCTCAAATCGGCAGTCAGAAGTGGAGTCCTCCTGGGAATTTATGGTCCCTCTCGAGGCGGGGACTTGAGGCAGTTATTATTTCGCCATGTTGAATTTTGAATTTTGGGAAAACTTGTGTGTTTTGTGAATGTAGTGTGGTGTAGAAAGAGAGAGGAACTGTCTTTAGAGAGCATGCTGAACTGCTCTGGTGTTGATGAGACAAAGGGAAACGGTTAGTGAGGACATGGAAGGGTCTTGAAGGGTTCAGCACCTCCTCGTTTCCCATATATCCTCACTGGAGTAGCTCACGCCCGTCTGGTAGGTGTCTTCCTACCTACCTCTTTTAAAGGTTTTAAAAGGTGAAAGCCTTATCAGGAGAATCCTGGGACACAGGCCCATTGAAAGCAAATAGGCTCATAATCGACCACAATGATGAAGCATCATTCGAAAAAGATATTTCGGTGACACTACCAGCCCGAAAACTTGTCTGGTAGTCTGCGAAAGTCGAACCAGGTTGTGTTCCCATGTGACTTGGGAAGATTCAATCTCTCGTAGGCCTGTTGATGGACATAAGTGCATTTTGCAAAATTTTCAAAAGGATTTTTTATTCTTTAAAAAGGATGTATATGTACTATTGATACATAAAAAATGTGTACTATCCTCTTTTTCAAAGACTTTAAAAAGGTGAAAGCCTTATCAGGAGAATATCAATTTTGTTTATGGTTAAAGGTAAATGACAGCTGCTCAAATGAACACTGACAGAGACAGGGTCACCTTACCAGGGAAGACCCCAGGTCGAAAAATCTAAAAAGTGGTTCATCTTACCCCACTTCCCCCTAACTAGGAGCTCCGAGCCAAAAAATATATTCAGTCCTCAGTCACACACACACACACACACACACACACACACACACACACGTACAGTGTAATTCAAGCAAACATATCTAAATTGAAAATGCTCGTATCTCGCTTATTTCTAAAGTCAAGTTTTTTATTAACAATCGGCAGGGGACGGGAAAAAAAAATTGATAACCCGACGGACCTGACGTGTGGGGTGGGCAGTGGGGAGAGAGAGAGAGAGAGAGAGAGAGAGAGAGAGAGAGAGAGAGAGAGAGAGAGAGAGAGAGAGAGAGAGAGAGAGAGAGCAAATCATCCGTCTACTGACCTGTATGTCCTCACTAAACTGAGGGAAATCACGAACGGTAGGTATAATAATTTATGAAGAGTAACGAGCCTCCATTATGGGAGGTAAGGGTTGCATATGACTTGCGCTACACTGTCGTGTCATCCTGACAAGATGTTGCATCACTTCCACTGTACCCCTCCACTAGTGGTGGCAGCGCTCCACACGTAGGCACGAAGCAAGCACTTAACGAGCATGAGTAAATCTTGTGTTTACACTTGTAATATTTGCTTTGTTTTGTGTATGCAGCTCAGCGTTTTAAGGAAGTAATTGTTTTGAATCTTCGTAATCTTCATTTTCAAGAAAATAAAAATATATAAGAAATGCATTGTAATTCTCGGACAACGACGTTGTTTGTTAACGCGCATCGGATCCGGGGACGAGTAGGTTTCATTGCTTGTTTCTCCAACAGAAGTTCAGTCATCTATAGGCGATGGAAAGTTTTCAGATTCCGCCATAATCAACTTTACTTTTAACTCTTAGCGGGTGATATTTTCAAATAGTCTCCAAAGCAAATACCCTTCACTCATCGTTAATCAAGTCATACTGAGTATACTATTCTGAGGGAGACCTCGGTAACCTTGTCCCAGGGAATCTACTCCCCAACGGCCGGTGGCAACACTGCAGGTGGCGTACGGCTGCCTGAGGTGACGGAGCCCACATACGAGGGGTCCGGCGGTAGTGCGTGCCCTGTCGTAAGTGTAACCATTACGTACCCTTTGAGGCTCCTAAATACTCTTCCGAACGCATGTGACCAGTTGCTGTGTCGCGTGTAACCTAGATTGACGCAGCGACGGAGGGGCAGCCTGAGGACCGAACACCGATTCCTGGTAAGTACTTCCGTGGTTGCCTGTAGCAGCACAAGAGGTTTGTACTGATGTTTCTGGAATAAGAAAGTGAAAGGATTGTATCATCTACAAGAGTACTTCCTTCCGTGTATAGTTATGTGAGCTCGTAAATTCCACTGTCGGTTACAACAGAAACGGCAAATCGTGTATACTGCCCTTTTACCCCCTCCTTTTCGTTGCTTTTTACGTTGCTCAACTGGCAATTAGCACTACCCCAGTTACCATCCCTCCCTGTCTTTGGCTTTTACAGTGCCTAAAGTCAGGATCTCCATGACCAATAACCCAGGAAAACTACTGTTGTACCAATCAGGGACACAAGTGTTGACACACTGTCCACTGAGTTTCGTTCACCGGCCCTGACTTTAAAATATATACACTGCATGGAAAGAGGCTAATGTTCAGATATGTCACTACATATACTCTCCATAATTTATTATATATGAATTTGTCAGTTGTGCACACTGATAACAAGTTTGTAATTTGTGGACGAAAATGTCTCTATTACATTTCGTTCAAATTTAGTCAAGGACAGCTAAAGTTGTTTACAACGCTATTATGCATTTGAATAAATGTTGTATTCATTCCGCAACGTCCCTAAGAAAAAATACGAAGAAAACATTGATAACTTGCACAAATATTCTGATATGATCTAAAATATATAATGATGAAATCATTTAACTCTCGCTTGACAATGTTACGTAATGACGTCATCGACCATTCCAGCTGGCGCATTTAGGAAACTAGTAGGCTATTGTGAATTGAATTGAATTACAAAGCTATTATTTTGCATTTAAGAATACTAAGCGATTCGTTTGCATTTATGAAATCTAAGCCATTACTTTGCATTTACGAATACTAAGTTATTATTATGCATTTAAGAAAACTGCTATTATTTTGCAGTAATTTTTTGGTCAATTTACGGTTTCACCCAACCAACGATTCGCTCACGTGGTTCATGTTTTTCGCTAATAGATTTTTTTATTTATTTATTTAATTTTTTTTTTTTTTACGTCGCTGCCTATTGCGCCGGTTGGCATCTTCCCGGTGGGGCCTGATGGTCGGCCCAAGGCTTCTTCCCGGTGGGGCCTGATGGTCGGCCCAGCCCGTTCTGGCGCAGGCGAGTGTTTATAGTGGCGCCATCTTGCATTGGCTCATGCTGCCCCCGAACTCGTTCTTGATTCGCTTGGACGGCTTCCTCTAGAGTCCGCTGATGGGTGGTCTTCAGGACAGCATGTGGGTAGTTTTAAGCCACTGGTGGTGACTGAAAACTGAGTGGTAGCGTGGATTCGAACCCGCGTTGTACATCACGCGGTGAATGTGGGCCCAGTACGCTACCAGTTCGGCCACCGCCTACCCATGTAGATGTAGATAATTCCGTGATTTTGTTCCTCATTTCCGGCGCACATGTCTACTTTACGAGTTATGCCTCTTTCGTTATGCCCATCCCTCCCTAAACGATCTTGGGGACCTGTGGGAACACGGGGTTTTTGGGTGGGGAGCATGAATCGACTAATATGCATTTCAAATGAGGTCGAGAAATCAACAGAATCGCATTAGAACACCAGTGAAAAGGCATAGCCTACATTTGTTTTGCTTGGAGTGAAGCGGCCATCAGGATGTAAGCAGTGTTGCCAACGATCCGCCATGAGTGTACATCCCATCCTGATCTGAGTATGCGGACTTTGTTTACACACAGGGCGGATTATTTTCGGCACGGTACTGTCTTTTCTCGCTTACTTTCTGTCCCACCTGAGTTTATATTTGTTTTTATGAAAGTAAATACGTATGTTTTGAATTTGAAAATGCGTGAAATATGAAAGTTGATTCCTGCACCTCTTGTATGTCAGCAAATGTGATAAATGAGATAACCTGCACCTCTTGTATGTTAGCAAATGATAAATGAGATAACCTGCACCTCTTGTATGTCAGCAAATGTGATAAATGAGATAACCTGCACCTCTTATATGTCAGCTAATGTGATAAATGAGATAACCTGCACCTCTTGTATGTCAAAGCAAATGTGATAAATGAGATAACCTGCACCTCTTGTGTATGTCAGCAAACGTGATAAATGAGATAACCTGCACCCTTGTATGTCGGTAAATGTGATAAATAAGATAACCTGCACCACTTGTAGGGGAAGGTGGGGCAAATGGCATAGGTGGGTAATATGGACCACCCGTTTTCTGTGTTTTAGCTTCTGCCAGCTATTGATAATGATATGGACTTCATCTCGGCTCATTAGTCACTGTAACATCGGGGCAAGTTTGGACGCCGTCGTTTGTTTGTGTGAAAAATCCCAGAATATTTTATCACCAGCTGATCTATTGGTAAGGGTTTGATAAAATCGTGTTTATTGGAGTACTGTGACTCATAATTTAATGTGTTATTGCATGATTCTTTGGTATTACTCTGTGCATGAGTCTGACTACTGAAACATTTTTCTGCACCACCATTGTTCCGCTGAGATTGTTGTTAACATTTTCGTTGCCTCATGGGGCAAAACGGCTCACTTAACAATAATAATTATTTTTGCTGCTAACTAACTCACAACTTCAGTGAACAAAGATAGACAAAGTGTTTCTCTTTATATGAATATTAATTTTATGTTCAGGAACGTAATGTCATTTTTCATTTGTGAGTTCATGTTGTTCATGCTATTTAGCAGAATAACAATTATTTATGTAATGCATTAAGAACTTTTATGTTCAGAAAGGTAATTTCACTTTCACTTGTGAGTAGTTTCATGAGAGTTCATTGGTATTCATGCTATTGTAACGGGCCGAATGTGAGTGAACGAGATAATGTGAGTAAGTCGGTGAGTGACAGAGTAAGCGTGAATGAGTGAGAGTGAATAAGTGAAAGAGTGAATGAGTGGCTGAGGAATGTAAGTGCGTAAAAGGTTATGAAAAGATAACACGGCGAGCGAATGAGCGAATATATGAACGAGTTACTGAAATCCCTCATCTCAAAGCCTCGAACCCCTCCAAGAAACCAATAACTAGTTAGTTAGATAGGTAGGGGTTTGATTATAAAAGAATGTTCCGGAAGGGAGAGAGAGTCAGTAATGCTTGGTTAAAAGATCACGTGATGGAGGGGAGAAGCTGATGAGTAAGCGAGGAGGAGGAGGAAGAGCACCAGAAGCTTGAGAGAAGTGAGGAGACAAGCATCACTGCAGCAAACCAGAAGCTGGAGAGAAGAGAGGAGACAAGCACCACTGCAGCAAGCCAGAAGCTTGGGAGACGAACACTCCACCCACGGCCTTCTGTGTGAGGCGGGCTAGCCAGAAGACGAGCAGCAGCCCTAGCAAGGAAAGGCAGCGAGTTGGAGTTGAGTGAGAGAGGTGTCCATCTCTCCACTCAGCCCCCCCCCCGAAAAACCACCCACGGCCTCAGTGGGTGAGACGGACTACAGGATGGGAACTTGTATGGCGGGGTAACCTGCCCTCGACTGTCCTGGGGGCTGAAATATCACTGCCCCAAGCTGCTCCCTACATCAAAGGGCGCCCGCCTCTTCACACCACCTGGGCCGCTCCATCTCCACATCAAGCGGCGCCTGTCTGTCCAGCACCAGGACCGCCCATTCCCATCGTGGACGTCCCCTGCCGAGCCTGACACTCACGCCAGCTCCTCCTTCTCCGCATCCAGCAACTAGAGCTAAGCATTCTGTGCATTCCCAAATCTCCCTTTGTACAGTAGCCAAGATTAGAGGCCTACAGCCTGTCAGTCATTTTTTGTCTTATTTTTATTAGCATCTGCTAACCTTTGCAAAAGGAAACCAAATGCATATTTATATATAACCTTACTGAGTGTTATCATTTGAGCCTGTTTTGCTGCTCATTTGAGATTACTGAACCATACCCCCCCATAGTACATTATCACCATCCAGTTTCTTAATGCTGTCTCAAAAGTGGTTCCCAAGGAAATCCTCCCACCATCCATAATTAACCACACAAGTAACGCCCTACTGGTCACAATCTTCGGAACGAGTTTTCACTTGTCCTTAGGCCTTAATATCCAAATAAAGGCTCGACGACTGCAACGCTACCACATACCATCATAACCCTAGTGGTCGTTAAAAGGGATGTAGCTTTAATTATTTATTTTATTATTTTCTCTTACCACGCTACACTATTGAGCCACAGATCATTTATTTTTGTAATGGAATAAGAACTTGATGCTCAGGAAGGTAATATCACTTTCATTTGGAATTCATTGTTGTTCATGCTACTGAGCCTAAGAGCAATTGTTTTCTAATGGATTAAGAACTAGATTATTTTAGTTTTGTTAAGTAATCTTTCTAATGTGATTCTCTGTCAAAACGCATGTTTGGTATGTTACCAAGCATTTCATATGAGGGCCATTTTGCCCCATACGTGAGGTCCTTGTTTTGCCCTGACTGTTGTACAAAATGGTCCACTTGTGGCTATTTTATTTTTTAATTCATGAGTAAAGGATCCAAGGTAGTTCTTCCAAAGAGAGTTTATTTTGTTTAATGATGAATAAAGATTGCAAAACACCAACTATCTCTGAATATACTACAAAATTGATGCAAAATCTGAGTGAAACCTTAAGGTTGCTTTTTTGCCCCACCTTCCGTATGTCGGTAATGTGATAAGTGAGATAACCTGCACCCTTGTAATGTCGGTAAATGTGATTGGCGAGATAACCTGCACCCCTGTATGTCGGTAACGATAAATGATAACCTATACTTTGTATTGTAATGGGTCATGTAATAAATGTAATAACCTATACCCTTGTATGTCGGTAAATGTAATAAATGTGATAACCTATACCCCTTGTATGTCGGTAAATGTGATAAATGGATAACCTTGAATGTCATCCTGAATTTGGCCATTCTCTCATAAAACTAGCATGCTGTATTGCCGCCATCTTGCCTAGAGAAACTAATATCAACACTCTGTGATAGTAAACATTGGGTTCTGCGCATGCGCAGATCAGGATCGATAGACTAAAATACATTGATGAGATTTATCGCCACGCCGGCTGCCCACATTTCCTCCCGTCACCCATAAACACAGGCCGAGGACCGCGAACTTGTTTTCCACTGGAATGCCTCAGATTTACTACACTTGTTTGTGCTGTCTGTAGCGCCGGTAGGGTTTTGAGGGTTGCTATAGACTTCCGCCCCAGCCTGTTAGTGGCGCAAGCTAAATTTATTTATGGTGGCTGGCGTGATGTATGACTTGCTTGGCCCATGATGCCTCCCGGTGCTCCTCTCTTGACCGAAGGTTGCTGAAGTTAAGGTTGATTGAAGATCCGGACAGCATGCCAAGTGCCTTCCCACCCCTCAACTTAGCCACAGCCTCTTTGACCTCAACCAGAGATGATGAACTCGTCAATGGGTGGGTTCAGCATCCACCACTTGTAACTCCAGCAACTTGGAAGCTGCTGACGTGGAGAGTCCACCAAGTGTACAGCTGCTCAAAGTTCTCAGCCCAACCAAAGCCTTCTGCCCATCTCATGTAAGACACGAGTATCCGTCAGCTGTTCGGATAGTGCTCACCTAATAAGAGGGAGACTTGAGCGAGCATCTTCACGGTTCTGATAAGCAGGTCGGGGGTCATTCGCATTAAATGGCTCTCGACTTCCTCAGCGAGACTCCTGATGATACCTCTCTCCTTGTCTCTCCTCAGGAGAGCTCTAGTCCCACGCGACAGAGCTCCCTGATTGGTCCTGCTTCCCAGCAAGTCTACAGCAGCAAAGCGACTCTCCTCTCCTTCCAACGTCTCCACCAGAGGCAAAGGCACCCTAGATCTCGGCGCTCTCCAGTGCACCTCGGCATCTTGCAGAGTCTTACGTTTGAAGTTGGTATTTGCCACAGTTCTACAGGGTCTTCCAGGTAAAATAGAGCACATCGAACCGATTTGAGATCTCCTTAGCCACACCTCCGGCATCGCTATATCAAGTCCAGCGGTGCAGCTCTGTCTCTGATACCAGGAACCTGCAATTCTAACTTTCTGGATTTTGGTAAAATTCAGGAGGAAAGAGCTGTTCATGTTCCTGGTACATTTTGCAGGAAATGAGTCTGTACCCACTGTGGTAAGCTTCCTTCCCTCCAAATGGGCAACGTCGCAGTGAAAAGTGCGGTACTTATGTTGGTGTGAATAACGATGTTCGTTGTGTTCGGCTGTGAGTGGCGGAGAGGTTCACTGCTATTCAGGAAGTGTAAAGGGCGAGGTTTTATCCATAATTAAGAGGTGAAAATAAATGTAGCATGTGTATGGTAATACATTAAGGTTAAAACCATCGATATCATCATACAACATAATAACACCAGAGAGAAGACGAGGCGTATTATTTAGAGTCGATACTTTGAATGTTCCTGCCCTTCATCAGCATTCACGTGAACGTGTGCACTCTCTCTCTCTCTCTCGATGGTGGAGGGAACCAGAGGGAGAGGAAGACCAAAACTGGAAATCCTATATAATTTTATCACTTTCTAAGAACTCCGGCCACCTGTTTTTAACCAGTCTCACACATACCTTCGCAACCACATCACTCCAGTGAGTGATACCATTGGTCTGTAATTTCATCGGGTCCGCTCTCTGCCCTTTAGTAAATCGGTACTGTACCATGTTTGCTCTCTTCCAATCTTGTGGTACTCTTTTCTTCACTAGAGAGGCACTTTATTATGGAGCAGCAGTTTTCCGCAAGTTGATCACTATGATTCTTTCAAGAATCCACCATGAGTTACTCCATCCGGCCCCTGCTCGCCTTTCTTACATCCAATTTGTTCTTGGAACTTTCTTTGACCTCCCTCAATCTTGTTGAACTGAATCTCTCTTGCATACACCTTCTTTCCTAAGCCTCAAAGGTTGTAACAAATTCTTCTTTTGTAAAAATTCCTATGGAAGCTGTTAATTCATCACCTCTGCCATCTTGCTAAGGTCCTCATATGTAGTGGTTTCATCCATTTTCACGGTTTATCGATTTTTCTTCTGTTCTTTAATTTGCCGTCTGCACACGTCTATAAAATAGTTTGGGCAGGTTCTTTCACTTGTCGATTATACTCTTTTTCATGGTTTACTTTTTTCTTCTTTTCAATCTTTTTGTATATTCATTCTTGTTTGTTTGAATCGTTCACGAGTTAATTCTTCGTCTCTCCATCCTTCCCAAGCTTCTTTTCTTTCTAATTATCTCGGATCTCTGTTAAACCACTCCTTTACCAACATCCTTTTGGTTACCTTGGGACACATATCTATTTTCGGTTTCTGTATAGTTTCAAAATGCTTTCTCCACTCATCTCAGTACTCTTTTGGCTTTGGAACAGCCCACCCAACTTGCATTTTCGGTGTTGTTATCATGCTACAAAGTCACAGTAGTTGCTTCTCCGACTAGGATTTTCTATCGAATCGTTTTCTGATACTTCAAATTCCACAACCTCATGGCTCTTCATTGGACAATCTACGTTAAGATTTTCTCTATTATTTTTCCGGCGCCTACTAAATAACATATACTATGTTCAGTCTTGATGCCTCGCCTTCTTCCCGAATCTGGTATGTTCTTGATCCACTGAGTCATGTTATGTCTGATTGTGCCAGTTGCAGAGTCTTCTCAATACTTTCTGTCTTCTGCGCTTCCCAACTTCCCATTCCCACCTCTCGGTTATGCAGTTGAAATCACCCATTATAAGTATTCTTCCTTGCACGCCCTCAATATTTCATCCTGTAACTCACCGTCTCTTTGTGTCATTTGTTTATATTCGCAACCCTACACGCTTGTTCATGGGGGCACATACCCTACTACATAATGCCTCCTTCTTCCTTCAGCACCCACAATTTTCACTTTCAACACCTCTGTCAAGCCTTCACCCTCAATTACCTCCTCCACCCTAATGCCTTTTTTAACCATCAACATCACACCTCCTCCCTGTTTTATCTTTCTGTCTCTCCTCCATATGTTGTTTGCACCTTCTCCAATCCCCACCACCTCAATTGGGTCACAACTTAGTTTCCGTCAGCCCCACAATATCAGGTTCTTTGTCTCTCAAATAGTCGTTAACTCTATCCACGATGAAACTATTCCATTAATATTCGTATATGTCACTTTCCACCCTTCCTCCTTTTCTGTTAGTTTTATTCCCTTCTTCCTCTCGACCCTATGAACTACTTTCTCACTTTCATATCCATTACTCCAAAAACTCCCTCTTCTCTTCTTGCGATCTCTTCTCATTTAAATCACGAACCTCACCTCTAAAGGCGGCTTTACACCTGGCAATTCGCGGCAATACAGGCGCGACAGCATTTTTGGTCTGGGTCTGGGTCTGGGAGCTCTTCTCGCGGCAAGTTCTCTGCAGCTGAGCGTGTCCGTCTTGTATTGCCGACTGGCGGCCGGGTAAACAACATGTCGGCGCCAATAAAACAAGAAATGACAGATGCAGATAACAAGATTTGTAGCCGGGAGGCCGAGGTGGCAGTGCTAGAGGAGAGACAGCATCGACACTTGTGGGACCAACAAGATGAGCTCTACAAGAAGCAGAGTCTGCGCAAAACAACTTTTGAGAGTGGCAGCAACATTGGAAATGTTTATATCTTTGCGAGATATATAAGGAGGTATTAGGACCGGTTATTTTCGTGTATTATATAATAACACTATGTAATGCCTGGGGTTGGGATGGCATGTTCCTCCTTCTCCTTTGTTGTTAAATGCAACAATAAACAATCAATCAATCAATCAATACTACTTATGATAAAACTCGTTTACTTAAAGTATTTCTACAATATTAGGCTGATGGACCAAACTCATTGTGGTTTTAAGATATGGTAGTAGCCTTTGGGGTGTCTGGGGTGAATTCATGCCCTTGCATTTACTAGCAGTTTACGTCTTGATGCTCCCGGCGGCTCCTCCCACGTGTGAAGGTATTTTCTCCGAGAGCACCCAGCCGGTCTAGCTGCTAGATCGTCGCGCCAGGAATTGCCACGTGTAAAGTGTGTGTGTGTGTGTGTGTGTGTGTGTGTGTGTGTGTGTGTGTGTGTGTGTGTGTGTGTGTAAGTCACGAGCGATCTGATCACGCGTTGGTCTCGTAATCGCAGCAAGTGCTCTTTATCGTCGATCTATGGGTACTGCCAGGACGTCACACACCACACCCCATCCCCTTTGCTCAAGGGGGATAGTAGTCACTCCTAGTCTTCGTAAAGAATCCTGCCTGAGCGGGCTGAATCTGCCGCCCTGTCAGATCTTGTAGACTGTGAGTGTGTGTGAATGTGTGTGTGTGTGTGTGTGTGTGTATGTGTGTAGTTCATTCATAACACCCTGATCACTCTCTCTCTCTCTCTCTCTCTCACACACACACACAGAGAGAGAGAGAGAGAGAGAGAGAGAGAGAGAGAGAGAGAGAGAGTGAACAACTTCAGCTGGCCGTGCAATAAGCCGGAGAGCCTTACTGCACCCACACCTCACTATCACCTGTCATCCTCGTCCATGTAGCTATCCAGTCTACTCAAACCAAGCTACCGTCGCTGCACTAACTATGTGATTGCTTAGTCTTTTCCATTCCAGAGAGAGAGAGAGAGAGAGAGAGAGAGAGAGATAGAGAGAGCAGGCCACACTTGCCATGGAGGTGGGCGGAGCTTGAGAGCCAGCCGGCAAATCAGCGAGGAGTGCGCGGGCTAGAAAACTGTACCTACCTTCGTAAATATATAAAGGATGTATAAAGGAATTGTACTGTACTGTATTCATGCCCTGCCTAATTCTTCTGTCTCTTCCCTGCTGCAGGATAGTGTCTGAGGGCGGCAGTCGGGGCGACGTGGCAATGAGGGTGATCGCGAAAGTCCACAGGCCGGGGGTCACGCCGGAGGAGATGGTGGTCGGCTACAACGAGTGGTCCGAGAACTTCGAGGTGATGGTGTGAGGAGATGGTGAGAGAGAGAGAGAGAGAGAGAGAGAGAGAGAGAGAGAGAGAGAAGATAGTGAAGAGAGAGAGAGATGCCTTGAGGTACCAAGTGCCTATGCAGAATCATGGGTATCGCTGGAATGATTTGGGTAAACCAGCAACGATTACTCATGAGGTCCAGGAGTGAAGTGATGCGACACAGGGTACCTGTAATCACCCCTTCATAGATGAACTGGAAAAAGCGGGTACCAATGGCCACTGGAGGAGCGCTGCTGGAGTGCCCCAGACGAGCTGAGCCAGGTGCTGGACGTGGCCACTGGGACGGGCTGCGTGGGCCTGAACAGGAAGGCAGGTGGGTGCAGACAGAGATGAAGATGATGTGAGGCAGGGTCAGGAACAGGAGCAGGAGCAGCGAAAGGAAGGATGGACAGACCCTGAATTAACAGGAGAGTAATGAATCATGAGGAGTAGCCAAAATAGATGTCAATTTCGATATGAGAGGTGTCTTGATACACTTCTTGAAGTAAGTAAATTCATATACAGGGTGAAATACATACAAAGGAAGGTTGATCCAGATTTTACCTAATGCATAATGGATTTGGATAGTATAGGGATGAGCATGAGTAGAAAGTCGTGTGCAGCGGGGCCGCGGGAGGGAGGGAGGCATGCAGTTAGTAATTTCAGAAGAGCAGTCATCATGAAGATATCGATAGAAGATAGAAAAAGAGGCAACAAAACGGCGGAATTTAATTAAGAGGTAGAAGGTTGTCAGCAAGAGGAAAAGAGCTGATGAGACGAGGAGCCTTAGACTCCACTCTGTCCAGGAGTGTTGTGTGAGTGGAATTATTGTTTTTGTTGTTGTTTCATATTTACATATTAATATACATATTTTTTCTTTTAAATCTCTCTCTCTCTCTCTCTCTCTCTCTCTCTCTCTCTCTCTCTCAGACACATTCGAACTGGTGGTTACCTCGGGTGGTATGGGCGAAGGTCACATCTCACACAGTGGCCTCGACTACGTTGTGCGCGTCGCAAAGAACGGTGAGTGAGTAAGTGAGCCTGCGTGCCTGCGTGCGTGCGTGCGTGCGTGTGAGTGTGAAAGTGTTTTTACAAAAAAGGAGACAGCTCAATGGCACAAAAAAAAGAAACAATAATACAAAAAAAAGCCCGCTACTCGCTGCTCCTGAGAAAAGAAAATCAAGAGGTGGCCGAAAGAGAGGTCAATTTCGGGAGGAGAGGGTGTCCTGATACCCTCCTCTTGAAAGAGTTCAAGTCGTAGGCAGGAGGAAATACAGATGAAGGAAGATTGTTCCAGAGCTACCAGCGTGAGGGATGAAAGAGTGAAGATGCTGGTTTAATCTTGCACAAGGGGTTTGGACAGTATAGGGTGCAGCAGGGCCGCGGGAGGGAAGGAGGCATGCAGTTAGCAAGTTCAGAAGAGCAGCGTGAAAATAGCGATAGAAGATAAAAGAGAGGCAACATCGAGACGGAATTTAAGAGGTAGAAAACTATCAGTTGGAAGAGGAGAGCTGATGAGACAAAGAGCCTTAGACTTCACGCTGTCCAGAAAAGCTGTGAGTGGAACACCCTCCCCCACACGTGAGATGCATACTCCATACGAGGGCGGACAAGGCCCTGTATATGGACAGCAACTGTGCGGGAGAGAAGAACTGAGGAGACGATACAGAACGCCCAACCTCGAGGAAGCTGATTTAGGAGAGTGGAAATATGAGGTTTCAGTTGAGATTTTGAGTTAAGAATAGACCGAGGATATTTAGTGTTGAAGAAGGTGACAGCTGAGTGTTGTTGAAGAATAGCGGATAGAGTTTGGAAGATAGGTGGGGAAATTGAGTTTTGAGGCATTGAAGGACACAAGGTTTCTTCTGCCCCAATCGGAAATAATTGCAAGGTGTGAGGTTAAGGGTTCTGCAGCCTCAGTCTGGAGTCGTGTACTTCCTGTTGGGATGGGCTTCTATTGAAAGAAGTTGAATAATGCAGAGTGGAGTCGTCGGCGTATGAGTGGACAGGACAGTTTGTTACTGAAAGAAGATCATTGATGAATAATAAGAAGAGAGTGGCTGATAGGACAGAGCCCTGTGGAACACAACTGTTGATAGGTTTAGGGGAAGAACAGTGACCGTCTACCACCGCAGAGATACAACGGCCGGAAAGGAAACTGGAAACAAAGGAACAGAGAGAGGGATAGAATCTGAAAGAGGGCTGTTTAGAAAGTTAAAGACTTGTGCCAGACTCTATCGAAGGCTTTCGATATGTCTAGCGCAACTGAGAAAGTTTCACCGAAATGGCTAAAAGAGGATGACCAAGAGTCAGTTAAGAGAGCAAGAAGATCGCCAGTAGAACGCCCATTGCGGAACCCATACTGGCGATCAGATAGAAGGTTGAAGTGGAAAGGTTCTTTTGAATCTTCGGTTAAGGATTGATTCAAACCTTTAGATATACATAAAAGTAAAGCTATAGGGCGGTAGTTTGAGGGATTGGAACGGTCACCTTCTAGGCACAGGCTGTACAAGGCATACTTCCAGCAGGAAGGATAGGGTAGATATTGATAGGCAGAGACGAAAGAGTTTGACCAGGCAGGGTGTCAGCACGGAAGCATAGTTTTTAAGGACAATAAGAGGCACTCCATCAGGTCCATAAGCCTTCTGAGAGTTGAGGCCAGAGAGGGCATAGAAAACATCATTTGGAAGAATCTTAATAACGGGCATAAAGGAGTCAGGGGGGTTGAGTAGGAGGAATATGCCCAGAATCGTCCAGGGTGGAGTTCCTACAGAAAGTTTGAGCCTTAGAGACAGATGAGACAGCAGTGCTGCCGTCAGGGTTAAGGAAAGGAGTGAAAGAGTAAGAAGTGAAATTGGAGGAGACATTTTTGGCTAGATGCCAGAAGTCACTAGAAGAATTAGAAGAAGCAAGGTGTTGACATTTTCTATTGATTAAAGCAGTTTTGGTAAGTCAGAGAATAGATTTAGGAGTTCGAAGGCTCTGGAACTTTTGTAAGCTGCCTCTATCTTTAATAGCACGAGAACAAGCACGATTAAACCAAGGATTTTAGTATGAGGAATAAAATGAACGTGGAATGTATGCCCATTCCAGAGACAATCATCTCTGAGATGCGCTGGGCACACACAGAGGGTATCTCCTGGAGGCAGTAATCATTCCACGGGAAATCGGAAAAGTACATTCTCAGATTGTAACGGTGTAACGCTTCGTTGCGGGGCCCTGCGGGCGTGAAGAGAAACTCTTGCTGTCGTGCGTGCGGTGGGAACATAGTACAATGTAAGGTACAGGAACAGGAGAAATGACACATTTATTGCCTTTGTCTTGCGTGAGAAAAAAAAAACTACCTAGCCAGTGGCTTCCCTGCATCCTGTCGCCTTGTCTGAACCACCATATAATCGTGCAGGACAGAGTTCCTCCTAATAAGGTAGCACATGACGACGAGACTGACGAACATCAGAAACATTGGTACAAAAAATCCAGGGTACAGGTAGGGGAGATGCAAATAATCAGGCAGCGTTTCCTCCAGGGTTTCCGCAAACTCTGTTTTGTTCGCGAAAGACAATGAATTAAGGGAATTAGTCACATACGAGATGCTGGAGAAATGAATGTCATCGAGAGGGTTCCATTGGTATTCAGCCCGCACGGGATTCAGCCCACGGAATTCAGCCCACACGGAATTCAGCCCACACGGGATTCAGCCCACGGAATTCAGCCCACACGGGATTCAGCCCACGAGTGCGCCCACGGAA
Source organism: Eriocheir sinensis (assembly GCF_024679095.1). NCBI lineage: Eukaryota > Metazoa > Arthropoda > Malacostraca > Decapoda > Varunidae > Eriocheir > Eriocheir sinensis. Next base: position 15,760,444 of record NC_066531.1, on the reverse strand, counting down.
TTCAGCCCACACGGGATTCAGCCCACGGAATTCAGCCCACACGGGATTCAGCCCACGGAATTCAGCCCACACGGGATTCAGCCCACTGAATTCAGCCCACACGGGATTCAGCCCATGGAATTCAGCCCACACGGGATTCAACCCATGGATTCAGCGGAATTCAGCCCACTGATTCAGCCTGAATTCAGCCCACGCGGGATTCAGCCCACTGAATTCAGCCCACACAATATTCTGACTATTCATTATTTTTACAGCAGTTAGTGCCTATTCGCCGAACCCAGCTTGCACCACGAGGAGGTTGAGCACCATAGCAAGTTTTTATATATATATATATATATATATATATATATATATATATATATATATATATATATATATATATATATATATATATATATATATATATATATATATATATATATATATATATATATATATATATATATATATATATATATATATATATATATATAAAGGTTGCTATGGTGCTCAACCTCCTCGCAAGCTGGTTCGGCGAATAGAGCACTAACTACTGTAAAAATAATGAATAGTCAAAGAATAATATTGCTTAAGTTATTTACTTTTCTTTTCTAAAAATCCGTTCAGTAGAAATGGTCATATTTCTAAGGGTTCCATGTCAATTAAACCCCTATTCAACTCAACAGTGTGGGCCCGTGAGTTAAGTCCCGTGTGGGCTGAATCCCGTGTGGGCTGAATCCCGTGGCCTGAATCCCGTGTGGGCTGAATTCCGTGGGCTGAATACCGGTTGGGCTGAATTCCGTGGGCTGAATCCCGGTGGTGCTGAATTCGTTGGGCTGAATCTCGGGTGGGCTGAATTCAGTGGGCTGAATCGTGTGGACTGAACCGCGTGGGCTGAATTCCGTGGGCTGAATCCGCGTGGGCTGAATTCCATGGGTTGAATCCTGTGGGCTGAATCCCGCGTGGGCTGAATCCCGCGTGGGCTGAATTCCGCGTGGGCTGAATCCCGTGTGGGCTGAATTCCGTGGGCTGAATCCCATGTGGGCTGAATTCCGTGTGGGCTGAATTCCGTGGGCTGAATTCCGTGTGGGCGGAATCCCGTGTGGGCTGAATCCCGTGTGGGCTGAATCCCGCGTGGGCTGAATTCCTTGGGCTGAATCCCGTGTGGACTGAACCCCGCGTGGGCTGAATTCCGTGGGCTGAGTCCCGCGTGGGCTGAATTCCATGGGCTGAATCCCGTGTGGGCTGAATTCCTTGGGCTGAATCCCGTGTGGGCTGAATTCCTTGGGCTGAATCCCGCGTGGGCTGAATTCCTTGGGCTGAATCCCGTGTGGGCTGAATTCCTTGGGCTGAATCCCGTGTGGACTGAACTCCGCGTGGGCTGAATTCCGTGGGCTGAATCCCGCGTGGGCTGAATTCCATGGGCTGAATCCCGTGTGGGCTGATTTCCACGTCCACCCATCGAGAGACCGTAGAGGAAACACTCGATGGGAAATATTGGCCGTGAAAACCAGACGAATCCGGGACGGGTACGTTGTTATGTTAGTGGAGCGGATATAGCATGCTTCCGCTATGGCATAGTGACCAGTAACCCGTTGATAAGTGGTACCCTCCGGGCAGATGACCGATACATAGAATGACTGAGGGAAATAAAAATAATGCAGACCCTGAAAGTTCTTATGGAAAACAGGCGTTGGTGTTAGCTGCTTGTAAGGGCACAGGGAAAGAGCGCCAGACGCGTTCACGCGGGTGAGGGCGATCTCGCAAACCCCCCCCCCCCCGAACTGGTAGGAAGGCAAAGAGAGACGCAGAGTAATAGAATCGCCCGAAGACCGTCTCCTTGCAATACTGCAAGAGTGAGTAGCTACCCGTTGAATACAGAGCGAAATCCTTCGCGATTAGAACAAGAGACGGGGACGTGTCCAGGGCTAACACACTGTCCCTTGCTGAAAAAGGGAACGGGACAATTTCGTGTGCCTCAAACACGTCCGCCGTCTGAAATGGAACATGAATGATTATGGCATCAGGGGTGAGGCTGGACTCAATCAAGGGGTAAAAATATTGACTCATGTCCGGGGTGAATAAGGGTGTTAGGCTATAATTTTGATACCCGATCTGGACAGTCGTTCTCAAATCGTGTAGAGGGAACAAGGCAGGTGTGACTCTACCGTGCGCTGCATCAACCATGTTGCTAATAACCTGCTGATTTGCCGTTGCGACGGAGTTAATGACGTTTTCCAATACATGCAAGGCCTGATCTAGGAGGAGAAACTGATTCACCTGGTCGAATTGTTTGACAACTATGTTGATAACCTCTACCATCTTATTTGTCTGCTCTAGCAGTTCCTCAATGTTAGTATGCAATTGCGCAAGTTTTCTACAATTGGCGTTGATCACCCTGCGATTTCGGGCAGCAAAGGAAAGTACATGAGCGTAGTGGTCCCGCAAATCGCGAACGTCCCCGTCGGTAGCCGTACCGAAAAGGAACTTTGAGGCGGACCCAACGATGTTGAGCAACCCCCTCTTTACCCGAGAGTGAACTGAGTGAGAACTATAATCCATGTTTACCTCATCAACCTTTCCCCGTAAGAACAGAATCCTATCCTCCAGTAGTTGAAAAAGAGTCAGAGAGTTGGTACTAGAAGGTGCCTTTGCTTCCCTAGTCTTGGTAGCCCGTACGGCGTCTGCCATGCCGAGTAGTTTTTCTGAGACTATCCTGATTGTGTCCGTGGTGTTGGTCAAGGAAGTATAGGGATATTTTACGAGGAGCACATATTCTATGAGGAAGACCTCTCCTATGTGTGCCGTGAGGGCACCAGGCTTCAGGTGGATGGGTGTTGTTGCAAACAGGGAGCCGAGGGACAACAAGATGGTCAGAAAACGCAACATCATGATCTGAAAGTGGTGGGAATGAAGTATTTAAACCCGTGGTCTCAAGTTATAGCTATGGGTGTTGGGATTATCTTGTTGAACATTTGACTCTGAGGGGGAAGTACCAATATCAAGGTCCAAAGGTGAGGGAATTACTTTCAGACGATCACTGTGAACTTCTAGACTGACTCCACTATTCGACTCGAGAACCTCGAACCGATTTCCCCTGACATTCCGAACAACTCGGTAAGGACCCACAAATTTAGCCCTCAGTTTCGAACTCCTTTCCGCTTGCTTAATCATGACTGTGTCACCCTCTTTCAAATTCACCGGGACGGCCTGTTTGTGTTGTTTTGGCATCATTTCAACCTTCGTAGCTTTTAACGTACACCTAACTTCTGAGTGTATCTTGGAAAACATATGCATCTGCTGTTGTGCGTACCTATCAATGTTGTAGAGAGGTTGTTGTGGGGTTGTAAGGAAGTCGTACGGAAGACGTTTCTCCACCCCATATAGTGTAGGGAGACTTCCCCGTAGAGTCGTTTACCGACGTATTTATGGAAGCGGCTATATGCGATAGCCAATCCTCCCAGTTATCGTGGAGATCGTTCACGATTGGCCTGAGGACCTGTAAGATTTTACTATTAGCCCTCTCCGCCAACCCATTAGCAGCCGGGTGGTAAGCGGTGATGAAGGATTGCGTGATGTTAAACTGAGCGCATATTTCGCTCAATACTGAGTTTCTAAACTCGGTGCCATTGTCACTCAAGAGAATTCGAGGAGACGAATGTGGACACAACACGTGAGTCACGAGGGCATGGGCCACGCGTGTGGCTGTCTTGTCCTTGAGAGGCGCTAGAACTAGAAACCTAGAGAACTGGTCGACGCACACCAATAAGTAGCGCGAGCCATGTTGGCTCTGGGGGAGCTGTAATAAGTCTATATTAACAACATCCCATGGCGCCTCTGGTACTGGGTATTGCAACATAGGTGCTGGCCCTTTGACGGACCCCTTGTGCTTACCACAAACGACGCAATGTGCGACATGTTTTTCTACATCAACCCGTAATGTGGGCCAGTAGAATTTTCGTCTGGTGACAGATAGCGTCTTGTCTCTTCCTGGGTGACCCGCAATGGGTGTGTTATGGACCAGCTTAAGCGTCACGGGGACGTATATGTCTGGGATGACCAGTTGGTCTATAGGTACCGGTTTGGTTGGCCATGACCTACAAAGGAGGTTGTCCTCTGATAGGAAGAATTGTGAAAAGGGAACTGGCAATTCAGGAAGGTTTGATTCGTCTCCCGACTCTAGGGCGTAAATTAACCTCTTCCACACAGGGTGGTCACGCTGAGCAGTGTGTAGCTCAGGTGAAGTGAAGTTGTGGATGACCTCTGGGGTGGTAATCGCGCCTATCGGAATATTCCGAGATAAGGCATCTGCGACCACATTTGTTTTCCCGGTGATGTATTTTATCTCCGGATTGTATGCTTGGATCGTTAAGAACCATCTTGCCAGACGACCGTGTAGGTTTTTTCCTTTGAAAAGATCAGTTATGGCCGCATGGTCTGTATACACCACAATTTTGTACCCCATCACTATGTCACGAAAATGCTTCAGAGCCCACACAATGGCTAGAGCCTCTAGGTGGGTAACAGAATAGTTCTTTTCCGGAGCTGTAAGTACTCGACTGGCGAACGCTATCACATGCTTTTTGCCGGACTTATCTGTTTGCATCAGCGCGGCTCATACTCCACTAGCCGAAGCGTCGGTACAAAGCTGAAAGGGGTCCTTGAAATCCGGAAAGACAAGGACCGGAGCCTGTGTAAGCGCTTTCTTTAAATCCTCAAAACTCGTTTGTTGAGCTGGGAGCCACTGAAATGGTACGTCATTCTTTAAAAGATGGGTTAGGGGACTCGCGCGTGCTGCGAAGTCCTTAATGAAAGGCCTGTAATAACCTGCGACACCCAAGAAAGACCGTACCTTGTCCGCAGACGTTGGCTGAGGGAACTCGGCAATAGCCTTTATTTTGTCGTCCACTGTGTGGATGCCGAATTCGTCCACGACATGCCCCAAGAACTTGATCCGAGGCTTTAAAAATTCACATTTGGTGATTTTGAGCTTTAATCCGACTTCTTGAAGTCTGTGTAGGACTGCTTTTAGTGTTTCCATGTGTGCATGCACGTCTTTACTTGCTATGATGATGTCGTCTAAATACACATAGACAGAGTTGCCCAGCAAGTCACCAAAAATACTGTTCATTGTCCTTTGGAAGGTCAAGGGAGCTCCTTTGAGCCCGAACGGCATCCTCGTCCACTCATAGTGGCCATGAGGCGTGCTGAAAGCCGTTATTTCACGTGACTCGGGGGCCATGGGCAGTTGCCAGTAGCCACTGACCAGATCAAGACTCGTAAATACTTTATTTCCTCTACCGAGACACATCAGAAGATCTCGAAGAACGGGAAGCGGAAAATGATCATCCACGGTCGCGGTGTTCACACGCCGGAAATCAATCACAGGACGATAAGAGCCGTCTTTCTTCGGAACCAGGAACAAGGGTGAATTCCACGGGGAATTCGATTCTTTGATGACACCTTGTTCTAACATTTCAGAGATAAGTTGTTGCACCACCTCCCTCTGACTGTGGGGGAACTTGTACGCATTGATATATACAGGATTTGTATTGGGTTTTAACTTAATGTGGTGTTCAGCACACTGCGTAACTCCAAGCGGCTCGCCTGGTAGAGCAAGCGCCCCCCGATAATGTTCCAGAAGCTGGACTAAGGTTGGCTTAATTTCGGAATAGTGTGCAACTTTTAAGAATGCCTCTAAATTAGCTGTGTCTTGTTCGGGAGAAGCCTGACACGCCGAGGTTATGCCTGAGACTTGGGCTGAAGGGTATTCAGCTGGTTCCGGGGCGACATTTCTCCCATACACTAGACACTGGCATAATCGAACACCGTGTTTTAAGGATACAGGGGATCCAGACGTGTTTATTACCAATGCCTCTGCAAAACCTCCCTCCTTGACTGTTGCAAGAGTTACCTCCACCGTCACGCGGTGTACGTGAGGAACTCCGTCGATACACACATCACTGCCCGCCTGAGGGGCGTTAGGCAAACGGATTTTAACAAGTTTTGCAGCACGATCCGGAACTATATGAGGACCTTCTACGACTGCCGTTACTGTCCGCCACAAGTCTGCAATGGTTTCGTGTGGTTTGACCGTAAGAGGTGACACTTGGGCGGTGGCAGTCCCTGAGTCTGTGGTGGGTTGGTCATTTTCCACCTCTGAGGGTGAGATTACAGTTGACAGAGGCGATGAATTGACCATCCCCTGTATGCGTCGGCCTTGATACACGATCGCGTTGTTTTCAGGGTTTATGGTTATGTGCAGGTCTTTCATGGCGTTTAATCCTAAGATCCCATCCACAGGTAAAGCAAACCTGCTAGAGACATAAAAGAAATCTCGAAAGGGACATACTTTTTCATGTAAGCTGACTGTTAGTGGTACTCGCCCAAGGATTCCCAAAGTGGTGCCCGTCACGCCTACCACATTCAGGTCGTTCTCTTGGAGCGGCCAAATTTACCCACTCGCCTGTCGTGTCAGAGACCTGTAAGCGGAGTCGGAGATGACACTGACTGTGGCACCTGTGTCAACCGCTAAGGTGAGTGAAATTTTGCCCACCTTGCAAGGGAGGGCAATTATGCTTGTCCGTCCCAAGGCGGCAATGACGGAGTCAAGTTGCTCCCAATTAGTATTTTCCTTAAGGGACACTTGGATGTACGCCTCGGGGCTGTCACGAAGTCATGTCTTTTTATTCTGAGAAGAGGAGTGTGGTTTACTGTCCGCTGAGGACTTGTACTTCTGTTCCTCCTTGGCCTTTTGTATTGCAGAACAACTGTCAATCATGAAAACAATTCCCGTGGATATGGCAAAAGGCAGCCTTCCGCTGATGGTTTGGCCTAGGGTTCCTGTGTGATGAATGATGCCCGCCCCTGTAACCTCCTGAACTCCTATCTGAGCCCTGTCTTGAATGTGTTGACTCCCTACGTTTCGCGAAACAAGAATGTTCAGAATGTCCTGATTGGTTGCAAAAACTACAGGTGAGAGAGACCTTACTTTGAGCCTGTAATACTGCGGCCGGTGCGAGGGGATGCCGGTGAGGGTGTCCTTGAACCTTGAGTGGGTTGTAAGTATGCAGACGAACCCGGGGGTGAACGAAGTCTGCGGCCTGTAATTGATAAATAATGAGTGCCTGAACATAAGATTACCTTAGTAAATTCACCGGTTGTGGTATCGTGTTCCAGTCCCTCTTCACTTGAAGGACGAGCCAACTGTTGAAAGGTGTCGCCGAGTTTAGCGAGAGTGTCTTTGTTCATACTATGGCGTAAATCACTTACAAAATAGGAGCATATGTTGATAGCTGTAAATATGAACCAATAAACGGAACGTGTATGAATGAATAGTTTGCGTTGAAAACCTAAAAAGGCAAGAAAGAATGGCTAGCAAGGTGCCTGTTTAGACGTAATAGAAGTTAAGGTTATAATGGAATGCCCTAATGATATGGGTATATATAGAAAGAATAACTATATAAACAAGTGGTATGTTAAGTGAGTATACCATTGATGCTCACGTTTTCTCTCGAGCGGTGAAAAGAAAACGGAGGCAGGGCACACTGATGAAGATTAACTTTGATCAGGGAACTCACACTATACTCAATAGACTCGCTAGCAAACAATAAGAAAGAATCAATATCGTATGCGAATGAACGTTACTCCCACAATTAAGACTGATTAACAGCGTTAGGAACACATAAATAAAAAAATCGTGCCCCTGCACGGACAATAATGAAAATAAGCCGAGTCGGCATATTTGGACAAGAAGGGAATATCCACAAATACCAAGATTAGTCAGCTGATGTAGTGGAGAGGGCGACGGCTTGTGATGCCCTGGGTTACGTGCAGTCGTTGCAGGCGCGTCAGGAAACCTCGGCCGCGGCCACAGCGGCGGTGAGAGGTGAGGGATGGGCTGACATCGGAGGACTCGCAATGGCGGTTGAAAAACTGCCGACCCAGCAATTTGAGCGGCCGCGGTTGCGGCGGCTGGGAGCCGGTACACTGCCGCCAGACGAATGATGGCCGCGTCGTCCTTGTTATAGTAAGAGATGGGCGGCGGTGGCAGATAAGACGACTTGGGTGTGTAACCTCTTGAGAAGACGCCTTGCAAGAAACGGTAGTGGGAACAGCTTGCAGTCACCGGGAGATGGCCGCGGGTACCCTTGCTGACTGTTTGCCGGAAGAGGTTTGGGCCGATGCTCCCGGCAGCGGCGGTGTTGCCGCCAGCTGTGGAGCGAGGGGCATGTGGGGTGTCCCAAGGTCAGCGGGGCGTGCCTCCTCGTTGCAGGTGTGAATACTTCTGCCGTATCGTGGAGTGGCTTGCAGTGTTCGTAGCAGTGCTGGCTTGAAGCGGGGGAGCGGCTTGTAGATTGTGGCCCTCGCTATCGGCTGCGTAGGCCTGTGGGTGTGCTCGGGGCTTGTAGGCTTGACGCCTGTAGAGTTGCTTGAAGCTGGTGTGCTCGAGGCTTGTAGGCTGGACGCCTGTAGAGTTGCTTGTAGCTGGTGTGCTCGAGGCTTGGAGGCTGTAGAGCCTGTAGGCTTGTAGCTGGTGTGCTCGAGGCTTGTAGGCTGGACGCCTGTAGAGTTGCTTGTAGCTGGTGTGCTCGAGGCTTGTAGGCTGGACGCCTGTAGAGTTGCTTGTAGCTGGTGTGCTCGAGGCTTGTAGGCTGGACGCCTGTAGAGTTGCTTGTAGCTGGTGTGCTCGAGGCTTGTAGGCTGGACGCCTGTAGAGTTGCTTGTAGCTGGTGTGCTCGAGGCTTGTAGGCTGGACGCCTGTAGAGTTGCTTATAGCTAGTGTGCTCGAGGCTTGTAGATGGCGCCTTGTGAGTTGCACGTAGGTGGCGACTTGTGAGATGCTTGTAGCTGGCGCCTTGTGAGTTGCACGTAGGTGGCGACTTGTGAGATGCTTGTAGCTGGCGCCTTGTGAGTTGCACGTAGGTGGCGACTTGTGAGATGCTTGTAGCTGGCGCCTTGTGCGTTGCCGCGGACGGCAGGTGCGGTGCCGCGGACGGCAGGTGCGTTGACTCCTTCTTCCCTTGTACGCCTGTCCCCGGAGTTTGTTGGTGAGTTCTCGTGGCTTGGAGGAGAACGAGGTAGCGAAGGCACAGGCGCGGGGTGACCGCTGCCACCAAATGTAACGGGCTTGTCGGGGGGCGTTTAAAGGGTGTTGATTAAGACTTCAGCTTCCTTAAGGCGAATTATATTCGTAGCCTTTATGTACAAGAAGCGACGGAGCGAGAGCGACTGTCGTTGTGTGTCAGTCGGACTCTCGTGAAGGAGTGGCGAGTTACAGGTTGGAAAATAATTGTTACAATTGGTCACGTATGTCAAGGTGACCTCCACGCACCATCGGAGTGCGAAGTATACAAAACTGAGACGGTAAACACTGACGGACGACATTCCTATAAGGTGGCGTGATCTATCTGTCGTGGGGTTTTTCCATTGACAATTGTATGCCTAATTCGTGGTGATATTAAATAATAATAATACATTGATATCCTACTATAACAATTGATTGATTTAGAGTTTCTTTCATGGCGCCGCAACATCTTGGTCATATGGCACCGGAGTAATAAAATGGAAGGCAAATAATTAAAATAATCTAAGGGTGATAAAAGTTATTAGGAAGATAGTTTTGAAATGGTCCATTCAGATATAGCACTAGTTTAAAATATAATAAAATGTTTATTAAAAATGCATTAGTGAAATACAAAGAACTTTCTATAAAGAGACCCTACAAGAGATGGAGGATGCCCATCTCCTGCAGATACCCCAATGACGTCATGTCCAGGGGTGAACGTATTTTCACCCAGCATTAGGGAAAGGGAAAAATTCCCATGTACATCACGACACCGGGAGAGGTACTGCTCTCGCAGATCCCGCAGACTGGGGCACTCGACCTGGGATTAGAGGGAAAGACAACGACTCAGTAAACCTTCCATATCACTTGGCAACGTGGCTCATGCAACGTTGCCGCCTGACGGACCTTGGCAACAGGCGCCAGGCCGCACCATTCAACGTTACGCCACAATGGACAAATGAAGTAGATCTGACTCTTGCGCCCTGCGCAGCCATGCAGAGAGAGAGAGAGAGAGAGAGAGAGAGAGAGAGAGAGAGAGAGAGAGAGAGAGAGAGATAGCCACCCTCTCTGAGGAGAGTAATGGAGTGATGTGGCACCAGCGCGGTCTCGTGGGGAATCCTTGTGTCGCGCCCAAGGGCTCAAGTTAAAATCGATAGGCTATACTATGTTAGGAATTAGGCCAGTTAACCGGGGGACTAGACAAATTAACTATTTCCCTTATGGAACTAGTCTCGGGCCGAGAGTTCAAGCCAACTATGAGTATCGTCTGAGCTCAAATAAGCCTTGGATGGTATTTGAATACTTCGGTCATCGGCTCCCAAACCGAGACAGAATCAACTTATTCACTGCCTGAAGACTAACCACATTTATCATGAAAGGAATAACAATAGTGAAGTGTTTCCTTTCATGAAATAATAACTAATTGTTCTTGCTGAATTAAAATTAAAGAGCAAGGATATTTTAACCTATGGAAACAGAGAGGAAAGCCACGCCATCTGGCGAGAGAAATTAAAAATATCGCTTCAGACCCACGTGGTTGGTTTTCTCTCACTCCACCACCGGCCTTCACAAAGTAAAGACCAAGGCACCCATTCACTCGGACGCAGTGTACCTTCTATTAACTGACTGAGGGATACTACACCCGGCAAGGAGACTTCAGAGACAACAATATCTTTTGAAACCCGCTTCTCAGCTAAGTGCCCCCAGCAGTTATTTGAGACAGACAGATTTTACTACACGGATCCGGTAGTATTATTATTTGTTCGGCTGTCTGGAGTTGCTTGTTGGATACCTTCACCACCTAAAACCTGGTAAGCACTTGTTTGTTTGGGATTGTCTGACGGGTGTGTTATTCACTTTGCGAGTGACCTAACTGTTGGGTAGGGTAAATTTACTGATTCCCAACAACTACTACTACTGCTATAACTTCTACTACTACTACTACTACAACTACTACAGCCGCTCCCACAGGCACATAGACGCTGTGGACCCGTCGGAGGGCATGATGAAGCAGCGGGAGACTGGCATCTATACCAACGACTTCCTGGAGTTTATCGGCAGCGGACACTCCACCGTGCCCAAAGGTATTAGTAGTTTTTTTTTTTACATCAAAGGACACGGTTCAAGGGCAACAAGAAGAGTACAAAAAAAAGCCTGCTACTCGCCGCTCCCATAAAAGATAAAAGTAAAGAGTAGCCAAAATAGAGGTCAATTTCGAGAGGAGAGGTGTCTTGATACACTCTTCTTGAAATATGTCAAGTCATAGACAGTAGTCCTGTACCTGCCATATAGACCTGCTTGCAATCTGGTGTTGAGAAGGTTTCGCATATGAACTTTGTTTATGGATGCCTGGGCATGAAAAATCACCGAGGTGCTTTGCTGCCATCAAGGGCCTAAGGTGGCAATCGCGAAATCCAATATGGCGGCCTTCCGGTGCCATGAAAATTTGTATTTTTCGTTCAGATTCGTGGCATATGCGTGTAATACCACTTTCTATACTGATTTCAGGGTGAGAAATCCATTTCTAGGGTCATCTGAGCCATCCGAAGGCATACTCACGACATACTGTCTTTTTTCGCCGTCCTATGTATTTTCTGTTGCATTAACAGATGTCCTGATTGTTGTTTCCATAAGGTTGTTGATATATGTGTTTGAAGTAATTTATTTCAGATGTGATCGTCTGTTTTCTCGGCTGAACATCTACCCTCCGATACATAAGTGATAAGTAGATAAGTGATCATTATTTAAGAACTTATTTGCGAACTTGTCACTGTAGTTCATTGATTATTAATTATATTTTTCAGATCATATGAGGACCTGCTGACCAGAATGAAGTGAGCATTGAAATGGCGCATTCATCAGTACCTGGACCGTCATGCAAAAGCTTGTTCCCCTCCATGGAGGAGGCTGACAAGTTTGATCCGAGAATTTGCATCATATGCCAGGAGCGGAGCAAAACCCCGGTAACCAGCGAAAAAACTGGACGCGAGCGACTGAAACGAGCTGCAATGATTCGCAACGATGATGTTGCAAAGCGACTCAAGACGATGGTGGACGAACAAGATGACGGTGAGGACAGTGACAACCTTGCGTTCGTGTACCACAACACCAACAAATGTTACAAGTCCTACACGCATTCCGGAAAGCTCAAAGCTATTGAGGCGAAAGCTGCAGCTGTCGAAGATCAAAGCATTGAACAAGAATCACAGGAAACAAAAGCAACTGAACAGAGAAAATCACTTCGTGGCAATGCACAAGGACTCTCGTATGAAGTACAGGTTCTGCGAGTACGAGAGTGCAACAAAGTTCATTGGCGCTGCGAGGCACAACCAGGACGATGTCTTTACACGAATCGCAGACCGATTGTTGGACAATGAAGATGCTTCAGTCAAGTCTGTCGTTTCTGCGGATTTCTATTACCACAACCTCTGTCTTCAGAATTATCTTCGCCGATATGAACGATCCACCGCCACCCAAGAAGATACGACAACTTCTATCAACAACATGAAACGTGAACTCTTTACTCGAGCTATCCCATTCATTGATGCCCTCCTAGCAAAGGGTCACTGTTGCACTATGAGTGACATTGTGGCATTTGCCCAGAGCCTTTTGGAAGATGGTGAAGTGCTGACAAGTACCTTTCAAAACCGTGACATGAAGCATCTCATCATCTCGCATTATGGAGACTCCGTCACGATTTCTGCCAACACAAAGGCCACTGAATCTGACATTTTCTTCTCGTCCGGTATCACTGCAGCTGACCTAGCCATACAGTTGAGAAATCAGAACATAATGAGAGAAGCCGGTGCCAAATTGAGGGAGGTCCTCCTAGATGTTGATTTCGGTCTGCAAGACAGCTTCTGTGACAGCACGGACTTGAAAGACTCGTGGGAGAGTACCGTGATGCCCGCGCCACTTCTGACATTCCTGTTGGCTCTCTACAAGATTCCTCAGCATAAACTCTACCGTAGCAGTGTTGCCGAGCTAGAAGATCTACTCGAACCGCCAGAAGAGGAAGAGGACGTAACAAAATATGACCAATTGCCGCAGCCACCACCATCAGCATCAGAACAGGCACCTCCGCAACAACCGGCAGTATCCACAGACCACGGAGAGACCACGAAGATAAATCACAAGGCTACACAACTGCATTGTTTGTTTCAAATGCTGGTGTATACCATCCACAATGGAGTCAAGAGAACACCTTTACATCTGATGCTTGGCCATTCTCTTTATGCTCGAGATCGAAGCAAGAGCTTGCTCACAGTATTCAACAGAATCGGCGCTTGTGCCAGCTATCAGAGTGTTAGGTCTGCTCGCAGTCTTCTTGCAAGTTATGCTGTAAAGTGCTCGGAGCATGGCGAGACACCGTTACTAAGTACTTTCAACACAAGCGACTATACCATGGCAGGCATGGACAACTCGGATTATGCAGACAAATCATCGCTGTCCGGCACAGAAGGGTCACACTACGCCGCTCTGGTGTTGTTCCAAGATGACACAATCAACCGACCGCGTACAAAACCCAGTGTGTCAAGTACAGGACTGAGCTCTGGTGATTCAATTCTCAAGACGAAGCTTCCATGCCAAGATATACCTCCGCACGTGAAGCCAGCGACACGACCCACCTTGCCTGACGATATGATTATGCATCCAGAAAACAAGCAAGTGAGTTTGCTTGACATGCAAACTGCCCGAAATGCAGCTTTGGAAACGGAATTTCTGATCAGTTTGATCCGAGACGGATCAAACTGATCAGAAATTCCGTTTTGGATAGTATAGGATAGTATAGGGATGAGCATGAGTAGAAAGTCGTGTGCAGCGGGGCCGCGGGAGGGAGGGAGGCATGCAGTTAGCAAGTTCAGAAGAGCAGTCATCATGAAGATAACGATAAAAGATAGAAAAAGAGGCAACATAGCAGCGGAATTTAATTAAGAGGTAGAAGGTTGTCAGTAAGAGGAGGAGAACTGATGAGACGAAGAGCCTTAGACTCCACTCTGTCCAGGAGAGTTGTGTGAGTGGAATTATTGTTATTGTTGTTGTTTCATATGTAAAGATTAATATACGAATTTTTCTTTTACATCTCTCTCTCTCTCTCTCTCTCTCTCTCTCTCTCTCTCTCTCTCTCTCTCTCTCTCTCTCTCTCTCTCAGACACATACGACCTGGTGGTCACCTCGGGCGGTATGGGCGAAGGTCACATCTCACACAGTGGCCTCGACGACGTTGTGCGCGTCGCAAAGAACGGTGAGTGAGTAAGTGAGCCTGCGTGCCTGCGTGCGTGCGTGTGAGTGTGAAAGTGTTTTTACAAAAAAGGAGACAGCTCAATGGCACAAAAAAAAAACAATAATATTAAAAAAAGCCCGCTACTCGCTGCTCCTGAGAAAAAGAAAATCAAAAGAGGTGGCCGAAAGAGAGGTCAATTTCGGGAGGAGAGGTGCCCTGATACCCTCCTCTTGAAAGAGTTCAAGTCGTAAGTAGGAGTAAATACAGATGAAGGAAGATTGTTCCAGAGTTTACCAGCGTGAGGGATGAAAGAGTGAAGATGCTGGTTAAATCTTGCACAAGGGGTTTGGACAGTATAGGGATGAACATGAGTAGAAAGTCGTGTGCAGCAGGGCCGCGGGAGGGAAGGAGGCATTCAGTTAGCAAGTTCAGAAGAGCAGTCAGCGTGAAAATAGCGATAGAAGATAAAAAGAGAGGCAACATCGCGACGGAATTTAAGAGGTAGAAAACTATCAGTTGGAAGAGGAGAGCTGATGAGACGAAGAGCCTTAGACTTCACGCTGTCCAGAAAAGGTGTGAGTGGAGCACCCTCCCCCCCACACGTGAGATGCATACTCCATACAAGGGCGGACAAGGCCCCTGTATATGGACAGCAACTGTGCGGGGGAGAAGAACTGGATGAGACGATACAGAACTCCCAACCTCGAGGAAGCTGATTTAGCGAGAGTGGAAATATGAAGTTTCCAGTCGAGATTTTGAGTTAAGAATAGACCGAGGATATTTAGTGTTGAAGAAGGTGACAGCTGAGTGTTGTTGAAGAATAGCGGATAGGTGTTTGGAAGATTGTGTCGAGTTGATAGGTGGGGAAATTGAGTTTTTGAGGCATTGAAGGACACAAGGATTCTTCTACCCCAATCGGAAATGATTGCAAGGTGTGAGGTTAAGCGTTCTGCAGCCTCCAGTCTGGAGTCGTGTACTTCCTGTTGGGATGGGCTTCTATTGATAGAAGTTGAATAATGCAGAGTGGAGTCGTCGGCGTATGAGTGGACAGGACAGTTTGTTATTGAAAGAAGATCACTGATGAATAACAAGAAGAGAGTGGCTGATAGGACAGAGCCCTGTGGAACACAACTGTTGATAGGTTTAGGGGAAGAACAGTGACCGTCTACCACCGCAGAGATACAACGGCCGGAAAGGAAACTGGAGATAAAGGAACAGAGAGAGGGATAGAATCTGAAAGAGGGCAGTTTAGAAAGCAAAGACTTGTGCCAGACTCTATCGAAGGCTTTCGATATGTCTAGCGCAACTGAGAAAGTTTCACCGAAATGGCTAAAAGAGGATGACCAAGAGTCAGTTAAGAGAGCAAGAAGATCGCCAGTAGAACGCCCATTGCGGAACCCATACTGGCGATCAGATAGAAGGTTGGAAGTGGAAAGGTGCTTTTGAATCTTCCGGTTAAGGATTGATTCAAAACCTTTAGATATACATGAAAGTAAAGCTATAGGGCGGTAGTTTGAGGGATTGGAACGGTCACCCTTCTTAGGCACAGGCTGTACAAAGGCATACTTCCAACAGGAAGGATAGGTAGATATTGATAGGCAGAGACGAAAGAGTTTGACCAGGCAGGGTGTCAGCACGGAAGCATAGTTTTTAAGGACAATAAGAGACTCCATCAGGTCCATAAGCCTTCTGAGAGTTGAGGCCAGAGAGGGCATAGAAAACATCATTTGGAAGAATCTTAATAACGGGCATAAAGGAGTCAGAGGGGGGGTGAGTAGGAGAAATATGCCCAGAATCGTCCAGGGTGGAGATCTTACAGAAAGTTTGAGCCTTACAGACAGATGAGACGGCAGTGCTGTCGTCAGGGTTGAGGAAAAGAGGGAAAGAGTAAGAAGTGAAATTGGAGGAGACATTTTTGGCTAGATGCCAGAAGTCACGAGAAGAATTAGAAGAAGCAAGGTGTTGACATTTTCTATTGATTAAAGCAGTTTTGGTAAGTCAGATAATAGATTTTGTGAGCTGCCTCTCTATCTTTAATAGCACGAGAACAAGCACGATTAAACCAAGGATTTTTAGTATGAGGAGTAAAAAAAGAACGTGGAATGTATGCCTCCATTCCAGAGACAATCACCTCTGAGATGCGCTGGGCACACACAGAGGGGACTCTCTCCTGGAGGCAGTAATCATTCCACGGGAAATCGGAAAAGTACATCCTCAGGTTGTAACGGTGTAACGCTTGGTTGCGGGGACTTGCGGGCGTGAAGGGAAAATCTTGCTGTCTTAGAAGAAATATATTCTTAACCTAAGATACAGCGTAGCGTGGGTGAGAGAGACGAGACGCTAGGTGTGTGTCGTGCGAGCTCTCTCGAAGGAGTGACGAGTTTCAGAGTGGAAAATAATGAAGTTACAATTGGTCACGTATGTCAAGGTGACCTCTAAGCTTGATGAAATGCTTTGTATACAAACTGAGATGGTAAACACTGACAGCTGACATTCCTACAAGGTGACGTGATCTATCTGTCGTGGATTTTTTCCATTGATATTGCATGCCTAATCCGTGGTGATAATAAGTAATAATAATAATAATACATTGAGATACTACAATTACTATAACACTGCTCGGTCACCTACCGCTGATCGCGACCTCGTGACACCCCCCAAAAAATCTAATTAGTAGTGGACCCGATATAGTGTGAACATGATGAGCAGACTGCTTATGGGACAAGTATATGAAAACAATGGCTAAGCAGGAATACTCGTGTAGTAATGACTTAAATAATGAGAGGTAACACCAGCGGGTGCAACATAAATCAGAGAAATAATATATAAATGGAGAAACATAAAGACACAAGTATCTGTAGTTAACAAGTGGCCTAGTGACAGAACATGAAATGCTCATCCAGCTTCCAAAAAATAAGAAGAAGAACAACAATAGGTGGGAACATAGTACAATGTTAAGGTACAGGAGCAGGAGAAATGACACATTTCTTGCCTTTGTCTTGCGTGAGAAAAAAAAAACTACCTAGCCAGTGGCTTCCCTGTATCCTGTCGCCTTGTCTGAACCACCAAATAATCGTGCAGGACAGAGTTCCTCCTAATAAGGTAGCACATGACGACGAGACTGACGAACATCATAAACATTGGCACAAAAATTCCAGGGTACAAGTAGGTGAGGTGCAAGTATTCAGGCAGCGCTTCCTCCAGGGTTTCTGCAAACTCTGTTTCGTTTGCGAAAGATAGTGAATGAATGGAATTAGTCACATAAGAGATGCTGGAGAAGTGAATGTTATCGAGAGACCGCAGAGGAAACACTCGATGGAAAATATTGGCCGTGAACACCAGACGGATCCGGGACGGGTACGTTGTTATGTTAGTGGAGCGGATATAGCATGCTTCCGCTATGGCATAGTGACCAGTAACCCGTTGATAAGTGGTACCCTCCGGGCAGATTACCGATACATAGAAGGACTGAGGAAAATATAAATATTGCAGACCCTGAAAGTTCTTATGGAAATCAGATGTTGGTGGTAGTTGCTTGTAAGGGCACAGGGAAAGAGCGTCAGACGCGTTCACTCGGGTGAGGGCGATCTCGTACACTCCTCACCGACCGGTAGGAAGGCAAAGAGAGACGCAGAGCAATAGAATCGCCTGAAGACCGTTTCCTTGCAATATTGCAAGAGTGAGTATCTACCCGTTGAATACAGAGCGAAATCCTCCGCGATTAAGAAAAGAGACGGGTACGTGTCCAGGGCTAACATACTGTCCTTGGCGGAAAAGGGAAATGGAACAATTTCATGGACCTCAAACACGTCCGCCGTCTGAAACGGAACATGAATGATTATGGCATCGGGCATGAGGGTGGACTCGATCAAGGGGTAAAAATATTGACTCATGTCTGGGGTGAATAAAGGCTTGAGACTATAATTTTGATACCCGATCTGGATAGTCGTTCTCAAATCGTGTAGAGGGAACAAGGCAGGTGTGACTCTACCGTGCGCTGCATCAACCATGTTGCTAATAACCTGCTGATTTGCCGTTGCGACAGAGTTAATGACGTTTTCCAGTAAATGCAAGGCCTGATCTAGGCGGAGAAACTGATTCACCTGGTCGATCTGCTTGACAACTATGTTGACAACCTCTACCATCTTATTTGTTTGCTCTAGCAGTTCCTCAATGTGAGTATGCAATCACGCAAGTTTTCTACAATTGGCGTTGATCACCCTGCGATTTCGGGCAGCAAAGGAAAGTACATGAGCGTAGTGGTCCCGCAAATCGCGCACGTTCTCGTCGGTTGCCGTACCGAAGAGGAACTTGAGGCGGACTCAACGATGTTGAGCAACCCCCTCTTTACCAGAGAGTGAACTGAGTGAAAACAATAATCCATGTCTACCTCATCAACTTTTCGCCGTAAGAACAGAATCCTATCCTCCAGTAGTTGAAAAATATTCAGAGTTGGTACTAGAAGGTGCCTTTGATTCCCTAGTCTTCGTTACCCGTATGGCGTCTGCCATACCGAGTAGTTTTTATGAGACTATCCCGATTGTGTCTGTGGTGTTGGTCAAGGAAGTATATGGATATTTTACGAGGAGCACATCTTCTATGAGGAAGACTAGGCTAGGCTTCAGGTGGATGGGTGTCGTTGCAAGCAGGGAGCCGAGGTACAACAAGATGATCACAAAACGCAACATCATGATCTGAAAGTGGTGGGAATGAAGTGTTTAAACTCGTGGTCTCAAGTTATAGCTATGGGTGTTGCGATTATCTTGTTGAACATTTGACGCTGAGGGGGAATTACCAATATCAAGGTCCAAGGGTGAGGGAATTACTTTCAGACGATCACTGTGAACTTCTAGACTAACTCCACTATTTGACTCAAGAACCTCGAACCTATTATTTCCCCTGACATTCCGAACAACACGGTAAGGACCCACAAATTTTACCCCCAGTTTTGAGCTTCTTTCCGCTTGCTTAATCATGACTGTGTCACCCTCTTTTAATTCCACCGGGACGGCCTGTTTGTTTTGTTTTGACATCATTTCAACCTTTATAACATTTAACGTACACCTAACCTCTGAGTGTATCTTGGAAAACATATGCATCTGCTGTTGCGCGTACTTATTAATGTTGTAGAAAGGTTGTTGTGGTTTTCTTAGGAAGTCGTACGAAAGACGTTTCTCCACCCCATGTAAGATGTGGTAGGGAGACTTCCCCGTAGAGTCGTTTACCGACGTATTTATGGAAGCGGCTAGGTGCGATAGCCAATCCTTCCAGTTGTAGTGGAGATCGTTCACGATAGGCCGGAGGACCTGTAAGATTTTCCTATTAGCCCTCTCCGCCAACCCATTAGCAGCTGGGTGGTAAGCTGTGATGAAGGATTGCGTGATTTTAACTGAGCGCATATTTCGCTCAATACTGTGTTCCTAAACTCGGTGCCATTGTCACTCAAAAGAATTCGAGGAGACGAATGTGGACACAACACGTGAGTCACGAGGGCATGGGGCACGCATGTGGCTGTCTTGTCCTTGAGAGGCGCTAGAACTAGAAACCTAGATAACTGGTCGACGCACTCCAATAAGTAGCGCGAAACATGTTGGCTCTGGGGGAGCTGTAATAAGTCTATATTAACAACATCCCATTGCGCCTCTGGAACTGGGTATTGGAACATAGGTGCTGGCCCTTTGACGGACCCCTTGTGCTTAGCACAAACGACGCAATGTGCGACATGTTTTTCTACATCAACCCGTAATGTGGGCCAGTAGAATTTTCGTCTGGTGACAGATAGCGTCTTGTCTCATCCTGGGTGACCCGCAATGGGTGTGTTATGGACCAGCTTAAGCGTCACGGGGACGTATTTGTCTGGGATGACCAGTTGGTCTATAGGTACCGGTTTGGTTGGCCATGACCTACAAAGGAGGTTGTCCTCTGATAGGAAGAATTGTGAAAAGGGAACTGGCAATTCAGGAAGGTTTGATTCGTCTCCCTACTCTAGGGCGTAAATTAACCTCTTCCACACAGGGTGGTCTCGCTGAGCAGTGTGTAGCTCAGGTGAAGTGAAGTTGTGGATGACCTCTGGGGTGGTAATCGCGCCTATCGGAATATTCCGAGATAAGGCATCTGCGACCACATTTGTTTTCCCGGTGATATATTTTTTCTCCGGATTGTATGCTTGGATCGTTAAGAACCATCTTGCCAGACGACCGTGTAGGTTTTTTCCCTTGAAAAGATCAGTTATGGCCGCGTGGTCCGTATACACCACAATTTTGTACCCCATCACTATGTCACGAAAATGCTTCAGAGCCCACACAATGGCAAGAGCCTTTTTGGTGGGTAACAGAATAGTTCTTTTCCGGAGCTGTAAGTACTCGACTGGCGAACGCTATCACATGCTTTTTGCCGGACTTATCTGTTTGCATCAGAGCGGCTGCTAGTCCACTAGCCGAAGCGTCGGTACAAAGCTGAAAGGGGTCCTTGAAATCCGGAAAGACAAGGACCGGAGCCTGTGTAAGCGCTTTCTTTAAATCCTCAAAACTCGTTTGTTGAGCTGGGAGGGATTGAAATGGTACGTCTTTCTTTAAAAGATGGGTTAGGGGACTCGCGAGTGCTGCGAAGTCCATTACGAAAGGCCGGTAATAACCTGCGACGCCCAAGAAAGACCGTACCTTGTCTGCAGACGTTGGCTGAGGGAACTCGGCAATAGCCTTTATTTTGTCGCCCACTGTGTGGATGCCGAATTCGTCCATGACATCCTCCAAGAACTTGATCCGAGGCTATAAGAATTCACATTTGGTGAGTTTGAGCTTTAATCCGACCTCATGAAGTCTGTGTAGGACTGCTTTTAGTGTTGCCATGTGTGCATGCACGTCTTTACTTGCTATAATGATGTCGTCTAAATACACATAAACAGTTACCCAGCAAGTCACCAAAAATACTGTTCATTGTCCTTTGGAAGGTCAAGGGAGCTCCTTTGAGCCCGAACGGCATCCTCGTCCACTCATAGTGTCCATGAGGCGTGCTGAAAGTCGTTATTTCACGGGACTCAAATATAGGCAGTTGCCAGTAGCCACTGACCAGATCTAGACTCGTAAAGACTTTATTTCCTCTACCGAGACACATCAGAAGATCTCTAAGAACGGGAAACGGAAAATGATCATCCACGGTCGTGTTGTTCACACGCCGGAAATCAATCACAGGACGATAAGAACCTTCTTTCTTTGGAACCAGAAACAAGGGTGAATTCCACGGGGAGTTCGATTCTTTGATGACACCTTGTTCTAACATATCAGATATAAGTTGCTGCACTACTTCCCTCTGACTGTGGGGGAGCTTGTATGCATTGATATATACAGGATTGGTATTGGGTTTTAACTTAATGTGATTGTGTTCAGCACACTGCGTAACTCCAAGCGGCTCGCCTGGTAGAGCAAGCGCCCCCCTATAATGTTCCAGCAGCTGGACTAAGGTTGGCTTAATTTCGGAATTGTGTGCAACTTTTAGGAATGCCTCTAAATTAGCTGTGTCTTGTTCGGGAGAAGCCTGACACGCCGAGGTTATGCCTGAGACTTGGGCTTAAGGGTATGCAGCTGGTTCCGGGGCTACATTTTTCCCATACACTAGACACTGGGATAATCTAACCCCGTGTTTTAAGGATACAAGGGATCCTGACGTGTTTATTACCAATGCCTCTGCAATACCTCCCTCTTTGACTATCGCGAGAGTTACCTCCACCGTCACCCGGTGTATGTGTGGTGCTCCGTCGATACACACATCACTGCCCGTTAGAGGAGCGTTAGGTAACCCGATTTTAACAAGTTTTGCAGCACGATCCGGAACTACTTGAGGACCTTCTACGACTGCCGTTACTGTCCGCCACAAGTCTGTAATGTTTTCGTGTGGTTTGACCGTAAGAGGTGACACTTGGGCGGTGGGAGACCCTGAGTCTGTGGTGGGTTGTTCATTTTCCCCCTCTGAGGGCGGGATTACAGGTGACATAGGCGATGGATTTACCATCCCCTGTATGCGTCGTCCTTGATACACGATCGCGTTGCTTTCAGGGTTTATGGTTATGTGCAGGTCTTTCATGGCGTTTAATCCTAAGATCCCATCCACAGGTAAGGCAAACCTTCTAGATACATAAAAGAAATCTCGAAAGGAACATACCTTTTCATGTAAGCTGACTGTTAGTGGTACTCGCCCAAGGATTCCCAAAGTGGTAGCTGTCACGCCTACCACATTCAGGTCGTTCTCTTGGAGCGGCCAATTTCCCCCTCTCGCCTGTCGTGTCAGTGACCTGTAAGCGGAGTCTGTGATTACATTGACTGTTGCACCTGTGTCTACCGCTAAGGTGAGTGAAATTTTGCCCACCTTGCAAGGGAGGGCAATTATGCTTGTCCGTCCCAAGGCGGCAGTGACTGAGTCAAGTTGCTCCCAATTAGTATCGTCCTTATGGGGTACTTGGATGTACGCCTTGGGGCTGTCACAAAGTCATGCCTTTTTATTCTGAGAAGAGGAGGAGTGTGGTTTACTGTCCGCCGAGGACTTGTTCTTCTGTTCCTCCTTTGCCTTTTGTATTGCATAACAACTGTCGGAATCATGAAAACAATTCCCGTGGACATGGCAAAAGGCAGCCTTCCGCCGATGGTTTGGCCTAGGGTTCCTGTGTGATGAGTGATGGGCACCCTTGTAACCTCCTGATCTCCTATCAGATCCCTGTCTTGAGTGTGTTGAGTCCCTACGTTTCGCGAAGCAAGAATTCTCGGAATGTCCTGATTGTTTGCAAAAACTACAGGTGAGAGATGCCTTACTTTGTGCCTGCAATGCTGCGGCAGTTGCGAGGGGTTGATGGTGAGTGTGTTCTTGAACCTTGACTTCTAACTCTGAGACGAAGTCAACCAACTTCCCGCCCGGTTTGAAGGTCAAGGGAAGGGCAGAACGGCGGTTCTTCTCTGAAATATGAAATAAGTGAAAAAGCAACTCGAAGACTGTCTTCACCTGGTGTTTTTGCATACTGCCCCCTGAGAGCCATTGCGCGTCTTCTAGACTTTTGACACAATCAACCGCCAGCTGATTTGCCTCAGTCATGGCGTCCCAAATCGGCTTTGTTGAGGATTTTTTTTGGAGGGGCTCAACCGTGTGTGCGATCTGTCTAACGAAGCTTGGTTTACTCCCGCCTCCGAAGATTTTTATGAAATTCCTTTTAAAAATCTCATAGTTTACTCCAATGTCCACCGCGGCAAACACTGAGGACTGCATCAAATTTAGTGCCCGAGAGCCTGGTAGTAACCCGGACCGAATGAATGCAATTTTATCATGATCTTCCGTAATGGAGGAATTTACGATGGCAGACTCACATAGATCTAGGAACTGTCTCGCCGAATAATCTGACTCGCTGCCGGAGAACTGTCGAAAACTGGCGTGAGTTGGAATGACCCGAATCGGTGGAGGGGGGGGGGGGGAGGTGGATTGGTAGGCATTGTGACCGGTTGAGTGGGGGTTAAGTATCCCGAAGAACCCGGAGGTGAAGGGTCCCTGTTTGGAATTGAGGAATACTGAGTACCTGAACGTAATTTTACAACATTAAGATCATTGGTGCCTGAACCGTGTTCCACTTCCTCCTTACCTGAGGGACTCGTTAACTGTTTAAAGGTGTCACCGAGTTTATCTAGAGTGTCTTTGTTCATATTATGGCTTAAATCAGTTACAATATATGAGCATATTTTAATTGCTGTAAATATTAACGTAACGCGTCTGAGTTAAAAGTTTGCGCCGTACCCCTAAAAACAAGAAGGGATGGTAAGCAAGGTGGCCGTTAGACGTAATAGAAAGTTAAGGTTATAATGTCAGGTTATAATGTAATGTTAGAATGTTATGGTTATATGAAATAATGACCCAATAACGCAGCCGTTATTTGGTTAGGAGAAATAAGTGAGCATGCCCTTAAAGTGCGGGTTTCTCCCGAAAGCCGAAGAGAAAACGGAGCAAGGGCACACTGAGGAAGTTTGAATTAGAGGATTTAGGATAGAGATAGTAGGAGGGAACAGAGTAGAAGTTGCTTTCAGTAGCCTCAGTAACCTGTGTTTCGGTGAGGAAGAGAAAATAAGGTTTAGAGGAGGAGAGATGGTGTTCCACAGAATGAAAATTAGAACGAAGACCGCGAATGTTGCAGAAATTGATAAGGAGGAGGTTCGAGGAGTTATCAGGACACCTCTCAAGTCGGCAGCCAGAAGGGGAATTTATGGTCCCCCCCCAGGCGGGGGGAAAAGGTGTGTGTGTTGTGTGAATGTAGCGTGGTGTAGAAAGAGAGAGGAACTGTCTTTAGAGAGCATGCTGAACTGCTCTCTGGTGTTGATGAGACAAAAGGGAAACGGTTAGTGAGGACATGGGAAGGGTCTTTGAAGGGCTTCAGCACCCTCCTCGCTTCCCATATATCCTCACCGGGAGTAGGTCACACCCGTTCGGTAGGTGTCTTCCTACCTACTCCTACTATAGGATCGCAAAACAGTTCATGGTAATCCCAGCAACTTTTACGAGAGGCTTTTCCAACAGGCGAACTTAGGCGCCGTTTAGGATGGGAAAGAGCCTACATAGAGACTTCAGATTTGCCTGGAGTAAACGTTGAGGCGGTCTTCTTATGGTGGGCTAGACGACGCGCCCCCTAGCGTATGCCCCAATGATTAACTGATTTCCTCCTCTCCGGCACTCCAGGAGGCTTCGTGATCATCGTGATGCGCTATGAGTTCCTACAGACCGTGCCTTCCTACAAGGACAAGCTGGAGCCTTACATGGACCAGCTGGAGGCGGACGGGAAGTGGAAGAAGGTAGGGAGCACCGTTGCCAGATTATCGTACTCAGAGCATAGTATTTACCGTTTTTTGACACCTAACTATTGCCAAGAAACATCAGGAATTCACTATTTTAACGATAGATATAAATGAATCTAGTTATTGAGCCCCAGGAGACAGTTTTGGGGTCGGAAGTTGGTAAATATAAGAGGCTGAATACAACTATCTGGCAACATTGGTACAAGAAAACATTTACTCTAATCGAGGTTTCTGTCTGGCGGGGCTGTTCACTGTATGGGCGCCTGTCACGACACTCTGGTATAAGGAGATGGTCAGGAGCTGGCCAGGGGGAGAAGGTCACGTATTTGAAATGATGGTCATAATTCCTTCAGGTGGAGCGGCGCATCGTCCCAAACTATTTATGTGACAAGGAGGGTCTCGTCTTCGTCTTCCGCATCACTAAGCCTGAGTGAGGAGGAAGAGGAGGGAAGGGAAAGGAGATAATGAATTAAATGAATATTTAAATAATTGAGAGCATGGCGCCGCAACAACGTGGTCATATGGCGCCGAATATTACTACTAATTTAAAGTTTGTGGAGGAGGCCAGCCTCCTCCACAAACTTCAGCACCTCATGTCCCGGGGTAAGGCACATCTCCCCCAGGATGAGGGAGAGGCGGAAGGTTCCATCATCTCCCCGGCAGCGAGGGAGGTATTGCTCTCGCAGGTCCCTCAGACTTGGACACTCGACCAGCAAGTGACGTACAGTCAAGGGGACCAAGCAGTCATCACAATAAGGCTGAGCGCCCCGGGACATAAGGTAGCTGTGTGTCAAGTGTGTGTGACCCGTCCTAAGGCGGGTCAGTACCGTTTCATGGCGTCGCTCCCTCATACGAAGGAGCGGCCATGGGCGGACAACCCTGGCAGCAATCTCCCCCATCTTTGCAGTGGCTCTTATTTCCTCCCATCGAGCTTGCCATACAGACTGTGCAGCAGCTGTGATGGAAGGAAACAGGTCGCAATAAGGAACAGAGCAAGGGGGGACAGGACGACGAGCAGCGGCCTTGGCTATCTCGTCCGCCCTCTCGTTCCCTTCCACAGAGACGTGTGCAGGGACCCAGCATAAGGAAATCGTGTGACCACGTCTGCGGCACAGTAGCAGCCAGATAAATATTTGGAGCACCAAAGGATGGAAGGAAAACCGGTTCTCAACTGACGAGAGGGCAGCACGGGAGTCAGAAAAAATCACATATCTCCCCACCTGGAGAGGATAGATAGTACGGAGAGCAAGGATAATGGCAGAAAGCTCTGCCGTAAAAATGGAACTAAAAGCAGGTAGGGTGCCACACCGGGTAAAATCAGTAAAGACGGCTCCATACCCGACGCCAGCGTCAGACTTGGAGCCGTCAGTAAAACTGGTATGCTACCCTCATGCTCAAAAGAATGAGCTAAAACATGGACTTTATGGCAGAGTCCGGCAATGATGCTTTAGGCACTGAGAGGGACCGACAACAGTGTACCTCCGAGAACTCCCAGGGTGGAACAGAGAGTAGCTCCGGCACCGCTATGGAAGGTTGAGGCAAGGACAATTCCTGAATGAGTGTCCTCACCCTAAACCCAAGAGGCTTAAGACATCGTTGGGAGGCAGAATAAAGGTTGTCGAGTGAGGTGTCTGACAGAATGGTGTGTGTGGGGCAACCAGGATTTGCGTGGGCCCTAAACCACAGCCTGCAGATAATGGACTGCCGATGTAGGTCCAGCGGTAACATGCCAGCATCCACAAGGAGGCTTGGAATGGGGCAGGTTCGAAAGGCTCCTGTCGCCAGCCTGACTCCAGCATGGTGGATGGAGTCCAGCGTTTTGAGTCGAGCTAGAGTGGCAGAAGAGTACACCTCGCAACCGTAGTCCAACTTAGACTGCACCAAAGATTGGTATAATCTAAGAAGGATAGTACGGTCTGCACCCCAGGAGAGACTGGACAGTACCCGCAAGAGGGAGAGGCGCTTAGAACACGCAGCCTTTAAGTCTTTCAGGTGAGGGACCCATGTGAGACGACTGTCAAAAATAACTCCTAAAAAGCGTGTTTGCTCGACGACAGGAAGTCTGTTGCCATAAAGGTAGAGGTCAGGCTCACGGAAGGCGCCCCTCACCCGCGAAAAATGCATGGTCAACGTTTTTGCGGGAGAGAAGTGAAACCCGTGTGAGTCAGCCCACCTTGTGACCCGATTGAGTGTCAGCTGGATGTGACGCTCAGCAACATCAAGACGGGGTGAAGCATAGGAGATGGAAAGGTCGTCCACGTATAGTGAACAGTGGATATCTGGTGGTAAGTTGTAAGCGATGCCATTGATGGCCAGGCCAAATAAGGTGACACTAAGGACACTGCCCTGTGGGACACCTTCTTCCTGCACAAAGATGCGCGAAAGAGCAGTGCCAACCCTGACTCTGAAGGTGCGATCTCTGAGAAAGGACTGGAGGAACAGAGGAAGGTGCCCTCTCAACCCTATAGAATGAAGGACATGGAGGATGCCATACCTCCATGTTGTGTCGTATGCCTTCTCGAGATCGAAAACACGCTCATCACGTGACGCTTCTGCGCAAAAGCACGGCAGATGGTAGACTCCAGTTGCACAAGAGCATCAGTGGTGGAGCGAGCTCGACGAAAGCCATATTGTACTGGAGAAAGATGAGTGTGCTTTTCGAGGAACCAGACGAGACGGACATTAACCATCTTTTCAAATACCTTTATAAGGCAAGATGTCAGTGCGATAGGGCGGTAGTGTAGCGGGTTAGCAGGATCCTTCCCTGGCTTAGGGATTGGAATAATTGTAGAAGCCTTCCATGATGGAGGAATGAAGCCATTCCTCCACATGGCATTGTAGATGTTAAGTAGAAAGGAGAGAGTCGTCTGGGAGGTGCCGTAGCATGGCATAAGGGATACCATCAGGTCCCGGGGATGTGTCATTGCAGGTGGACAGAGCAGTGAGTACATCCAGGAGAGTGAACGGCACATTGTACGTTTCCACCCCAAACGACGAAAAGTCTAGCGCATGTCGCTCCTGGGAGGCAAGCTCACGCTGTACAGCTGGAGAACGCGAGGCACGTCTGGAGACGTGGGCAAAGGACTCGCCAATGGTGTTGGCTACAGCAACACCCTCCGCCACGACGGTGCCATTGATGTTTAGCACCGGTGGAGGAGTAGGAGTATACTTCCCCGATATCCTTCGCACACGCTTCCAGACTTTTGACATAGGTGTTTGGGATGTCAGGGAGCTTAGAAAGGAGCGAAAAGATGCACGGCGTGCCTCCTTCAAAGTTCTCCGTGCTCGAGCCCTGGCCTGTTTATAGGCCGCCCTGTAAAAGTCAGTTTTGTGACGTTTGTAGCGCCCAAAAGCCCGACGACGTTCCACAACGGCTTGCCTACATTCCTCAGACCACCAAGGTACTGGTCTGCGGTGGACAGTCCCAGAAGTCTGAGGAATGGAGTGTTCAGCGGACCATCGTATGAGGGCGGTGAAATAAGCGACTGCTTCGTCTATCCCACCGAAATCCTCAAGGCAGTGATCCACCTGAGCAAGAAGGCGGAATGTAGTCCAGTCTGCCCTATCCATTCGCCAGCGAGGGACACGGGCAGATGGCATTACCTCGGGGGTCTTCAGTACTATGGGGTAATGGTCACTCCCGCACAGGTCCTCAGTGACCCGCCAGGAGAAGTCGAGGTAGACGTCAGGGGAACAGACAGACAAGTCGAGCACGGAGAATGAGCCATTGGCCCCGTGGTAATGAGTCGCTTCACCACTGTTGAAAAGGCAGAGATCCAGATCGGCAAAAGCTGCAGCCAACATGACACCCCTGCTATTGGTGACAGACTGACAGTGTCACCCCAGAGATGGTGGCGTCCGTTAAAATCGCCCAGTAGTAGGAAAGGGGGAGGAAGAAGACGAAGAAGAGCCGTAAAATCCTCCCTAACAACAGGCGTGTTAGGAGGAAGATAAATAGAAGAGAAGGTATAAGTCTTCTGAAGGTGAAGTTGGCCAGCAATCATCTCCAAAGGAGAGTTAAGAGGAAGAACATTAAATGGGATAGAAGAAGATATAAAAATAGCAGATCCCCCATGACACCCCTGGGCAGGATCATGGGGGGAATAAAAAGCCTGGTAGCCCGCAGGAGGACGAGGAGTGGAAGAGCCCACCATCGTCTCCTGCAGGCATACCACTGAGGGCTGGAGACTCCTCAGAAGGAGTTGTAGCTCCTCCCAGTTGGCTCTGAGACCTCTGCAATTCCACTGGAGTATGGTGAAGATGACTCATTTTCGAGGGTGCTTCTGAAGACCTCTCGAGGGGGTCCTCCCCCAGTTCTCCCCACAGTAGAGCCGATTGGTCTTTTTTCCACAGCAGCACGCTGCCGGGAGGGCGAGTGCACAGGCGCCGGCCGCCCACCACCCGCCACACCATCGCCACAGGCCACAGGCCGTTGGCCGACCTGAGTCTGTGGGCAAGTGGTGACGGCAGGAACCGCCACCACGTCAGCCGCCACGAGCTCACGAGAGAGCTCGGGAGGCTGGATTTTTGCAGGAGGACCTCTCTCAAGAGAGTCGTCACTGCGGGAGCGCTTCTGCTTGATATCAGAAGCCTCCATAGGAACCACTAGTTGGGCTGTTTGGACAGGCTGGACTGTTTGGACAGGTTCGACTGTTTGGACAGGCTGGACTGGCGGGGAAGGTGTCTGAGGGCGAGTGAGCGCAGGGGGTGTTGGCCTGCTCAAGATGTGACTAGCGATGGACGCGTAGGTCACACTTGGCCTGACTAGTCTTGTCAGTGCCCGCTTTTTCGCCTCAGGAAAAGATACTCTTTCCTGAGTACGAATAAGAAGCACCTCCTTCTCAAACTTATAGCGGTCACAGTCCTGTGATGAAGCCTGGTGTGCTCCACCGCAGTGGTAGCACTTGGCAGGACTAGGACAATCAGCAGAGTGACCTGTGCCGCCACAGTTCACACAAACTGCTGGAAGGTCGTTTTGGAGGCGTCGACAGGAACGTGCCACATGGCCGAAGTTCTGGCAGTGAAAGCAACGACGAGGATTTGGAATGTACGCCTTGACTGGCAGAGCGTACCAGGCAGTATCCAGAGTATTTGGCAGGACAAGACTATTGAAAGTCAGAAGAAGAGACGGCGTTGGTGTCAAGACACCGTCGACCTTCTTCTGAAAGCGGTGGACTGCTATAACACCCTCTTCTCTAAACTCTTGTAGGAGTCTCTCCTCGCTGTAGAGGAGGAGGTCCCTGCAGAAAACTACCCCTTTCGACTGGTTAAGGGTAGTATGTGGTGCACAGGACACCTCTGCACCCGGCACACCGGTCAGGGCACCAAGACGAGAAGCTTCCTCCCGGGATTCAACCTCCACAAGGAGGCTGCCATCTCGCTGTGGTGTTACCTTAGGCTTGCGGCCACAAGCCTTGACGATAGCACGGTGAACCTCAAAAACGTCAAGATCCATGACAGACGTGCCGTTGACGGACTTGACAGTCATGTACTTATCATACGAGACTGACTCAAACATACCAGGCAGGACTTCTTTGGAAAGCGTTTGCGGGTCAGGCTGGTTTCTCGCTCCCTGCTTGCGACCCTTTACACGAGGGCCCACAGGACGGGAAGACGAGGGAGAGGGGACATAATCCCTCTTAGTGCCACTCTGAGCCTGGAATGGCTTCAGAGTGGCAATAAGCGTTGGTCGAGGGGAGGCCGAGAGAGTGCGGACGTCAGGGAGAGAGGCAGGCCGAGATATGTTGGAGGCGGAAGCCATGAGTATCTGGCAAATCTTCGCTTCCCCACCCCCCCACCCCTACTCTGAGCCCAATGAAGGGAGGCTTAACGCTGGGGCCATAACGCACCCAGCACCCCAGGGGTAGTGGGGGAGGTATACGCGGACACTGTCTGGTGTTTTGTGGCAGCCGCAAGACCATTGTGGTGCCCACCAGGCAGTACTCGCTTGACCCTAGCCAACGGGTGACCAGCCGATTGACTTGACCGGGCCGAGATCAAGTCGCCCGTCTAGCCGGAATAAGGGACCAAAGGGACGTGTTGCTAGCCGCAGGGCGCAGCGTGCGGCATCGCTCAGACCCCAGGACTCCCGTCTCCCAGCAACACGGGACGCCACGCACGGCAAACACGTGGGGAGGCTCAGCCATGCCCTTGATGGTAGTCGGGCAGGCACATACGTCACCACTGGTAGGCCTCCATTACCAGTAGTGACGGGGGAGTGTTTAGTCCACGCTGGCCGACAAACAACAAGCCCTACAGAGGTGGACGGACCACCTAAGTAGGTGGTGATGCCGACCAGGCTTCAAGCCCCGCTACCACGGCAAGGAACTCCCCTCAGCGGGGGGAAAGGAGAGAGATGAAGAGGAGGAGTTATAGTGGTGCTGTGCCTTGGCTTTCGTCGCGGCACCCGAGACTGAGGTGTGAATTATCGTGGTATCATGGCGTCTACGATGTTATATGATAGTCTACGCATAGGGCACATTTGTCAGTATTAATCATATTATTGAAATTGTCGTAAAAATCTGTTTTAGTTTATAAGACTGAGGCTGCAGAATCCTTAACCTCAGACCTTGCTATCATCTCCGATTGGGATAAAAGGAAACTTTGGGTTTTTGTGTCCTTCAATGCCTTAAAAACCCAATTTATCCACCTTTCAACTCGACACAATCTTCCAAACACCTATCCCCTATTCTTCAACTACACTCAGCTGTCACCTTATAATTCTTCATAACTAAATATCCTCAGTCTATCCTTAACTCAAAATCTTAACTGGAAACTTCTCATCTCTTCTCTCACTAAATCAGCTTCCTCGAGGTTGGGCGTTCTGAAGTTGGGGTATCTGCCGTTTTTCTCTAGGCTTTATCGCGAGAGCGAGGATCCCTCTTTTATAATAGCTAGCGTCATTCCGGGTTCCCCAAAATAGGTTTTTCGGAGATCAGAAAAGTCACTCTGGTTTTAGGCTTAATACTTTCCTACCCGTGTTTATGTTGATTCTGTATACCTGTGTGTGCTTGTGTGTGTGTGTGTGGGGGGGGGGGAGGAAGGTTCAAGGGCAAAACAAAATAATCATGATGGAAGAAAATATAGCTCGCTGATCGCTGCTCCCATAAAAAGAGTTAGAAGAGTGGCCAAAAAAGAGGTCAATTTCGGAAGGAGAGGCATCCCGATACTCTCCTCCTGAAAGAGTTCAACTCGTTAGCAGGAGGAAATACAGATGAAGAAAGATTGTTGCAGAGTTTGCCAGTGTAAGGAACGGAGGAGTAGAGATGCTGGTTAACTCGTGCATAAGGGATTTGGACAGTATAGGGATAAACTTGATTAAAAACTCGTGTGCAGCGGGGCCGCGGGAGGGGGAGAGGTATGCAGTTAGCAAGTTCAAAAGAGCATATAACACTTTTTAGAAGCTGCTGGGGCACCTGAAGTATGGTGATAGCTCATTTTCTATTTGGCAGCGCCCCCTCCATCCCGGGCGTATCTCACCTCCCGCCACCTGAAGCAGCCGAGGCCATCAATCTCCACTTCTCGGCCATCTGTCAGTCCCTCCCCAGCCTGGACCTGACCTCACTCCCAGCTTACCTGCCCGCCCCATCACCACTCCCCACGGTTGAGGCCTATGAGGTCGCCAGGTCACTAAGCCAACTTAAAACAAAGCGGTCCACCACGCCCACTGATCTCCCCATCAAACTGTACCAGGAGTTTGCCCCCGAGCTGGCCACCCCCCTCGCCTCTATTTTTAACGCTTCCTTCCGTCAAAGTCAGTGTCCTGCTGACTGGAAAACAGCATATGTCACTCCGATTCCCAAGACCACCACCCCTCAATCACTGAGTGACTTGAGGCCTATTTCTATCACCCCCATTCCCAGCCTCCTGTGTGAAGCCTTCATTTTCAAGTGGACTTACACTCATCTTGCTCCCCTCATAGACCCACAACAGTACGGCAATATCAAGTCAACCTCCACCACACACTGCCTAATTAATCTCCTGGACTTTGCCTACAGAAATCTTGAAAAACGCAAAACATCAGTTTCTCTCGCTTTTATTGATTTCCGAAAGGCTTTTGACCTAGTTCACCACACCACAGTCATCAACAAAGCAGTAAACCTAGGGCTTCACCCTAACCTGGTCTCATGGCTGGCTGATTTCCTGCACCAGCGTAAACAGGTGGTGAGATTTCAGGGAGTGGCCTACCCTCCCCTACACCTTACTTGCGGGGTACCTCAGGGGTCCAAAATGGGCCCTTTGTGCTTCCTTATCCTAATTAATGACGCCCTGACCCACACACCCCACCGCTGGAAGTACGTGGACGACACCACAGTGGGAGTAACAGTTGGCAACAGCAACCCAGATTATTCCCACCTCCAGGAAACACTACACAACCTACACACATGGACAACACAAAACATGGTCACCATCAACGACACCAAAACTACACTCCTACACATCAACACCTCCTCTGCCCCTGTTGCCCCCCCTGTGGTGTCCATCAACGACACTCCCCTCCTGGTAGTTACATCAGCAAAACTACTTGGAGTCACCCTGGACAACAAGCTCACATGGAAGGAACACGTCTCCCAGCTCACCAGATCTGCCACCTATAAACTGTACCTGCTGAGGAGACTCAAAACGCTGGGGGCCCCTGAGTGTGCGCTGGCGAGCGTGTACTCCTCGTTCATCCTCCCCAAACTGACATACGCGTCCCCAGCGTGGTCTTCCTCCATCAACATCACGCAGCGCCGCCAACTTGAACGCGTCCAGAAGCGAGCCTGCAAAATCATCCTGGGCCCTCACTACACCAGCTATCAGGACGCCCTCGACTCCCTCCATCTCACCAGCCTACAACACCGTCACGAGACCCTACTACACCGGTTCGCAACCATGCTTCTCAACCAGCCCAGACACAGACACATCCTCCCACCCGCAGTGAACCGCCCTCAGCACTCAGTGCGAAACCACAACATTATTGCCCCGATACGGGCACGGACTGACCGCTATAAGAACAGCGCAGTGCCCGTGATGGTCAAATATATCAACAATGCAAATTAAGAGCAGCACAATTTGTATGTTTTGTAAATATTTTTCATTAGGACTTATTGTTGTTGTTATTATGATTATGATTATTATTATTATTATTATTATTATTATTATTATTATTATTATTATTATTATGATTACTATTATTATTATCATTATTATTATCGTGATTATTATGATTATTATTATTATCTTTACTATGATTATTGCTATTATTGTTATTTCTATTTTCCTTTTTATTTTCGATCATACTACTTTGTTCATTTGTCTCATTCACTTCATTTCATCTTCCATTGATGTATATTTTCAGCTCTAGGGCTGCCTGGTACTTCATGAAATAAACCGTTTATTATTATTATTATTATTATTATTAGAGGATGGATGTATTGCTCCTCGGCCTCTGCTGACGTACCACAAATCACGATGTCCCATAACACCCAAAGTCAAACACAAAAACGACACTGTGTTCGTTTAGACAAGGCAGACATGTGTCCTATATTTAAGTAAGTGGATGATCTCCCAGAAAACCAACTTCCTTCATACAAAGATGTTCTATCATGTGTTCTGTGGCATAAATATAAACTGCTTGAATCATCAAAGAGTCCTTTAGCTCACATGATATCTAAGTGTGTTGCAGAAAAGATAGTTCGCATTTACAGGCAGGAAAACATCCCCATAATCAGTCAGAAATGCATTGTTGACAAATTAGAAGCCAATCACAACAAATACAGGAACTTGCTGAAACCTTTCAAAGACCGAAAAAAAAAAAATGCCCAAGTTATGATAACAAAGTTAAAGAGTTCATCAGAGATGCTGCTAGATTATTTGAAGTAACAGCTTGCAGGTGCCCTGAATTCCAGTACTGTGCCTGTCCTCGACAGAAGAAAGTCCCCAAAATAGAACAAGAATTTGTAGAGGGCCAAATAAATGAACGTAAAATCTTCATTGGAGGAGTGGACAAACGAACAACTGAACCCATTAGGAAAAGGGAAAAAAGAAGAAATCAATATGCTGCAAGACCATCAGCCAGTTACAAGCATCAGGATGTCTTGTTCAAAGTGATACCTCTTCCTCAAATTTGACTAACTCAGAAGATGAATACACCCCTTCCAAGTACCAAGTATCCGGGGGGCAGCATGAGCCAATGCAAGATGGCGCCACTATAAACACTCGCCTGCGCCAGAACGGGCTGGGCCGACCATCAGGCCCCACCGGGAAGATGCCAACCGGCGCGATAGGCAACAACGTAAAAAAAAAAAAAAAAAAAAAAAAGCTCCATCATAGAAAACCAAAAGAAGGTGGAGCTGTGGGACAACAATGTAGAAATTAAAAAAAGAAAAAAGTAGAGAACAAAAACGTATCTTCTTTCCCGGAGGCCTGTAACCGGGTTGGACTGTCTGATCGTGGTGCTGCATTATTATTTAGTGCAATCCTTGAAGTTTTAGGGATTATTACAAAAGAGGATCCTTCCAAAGTCATAGATAGGAACAAAGTACGGAGATCGAGGCAATCAAACGGACAACATTTGACAAAGGATGCACATGGGAAAGTATAAGTTGCAGGCATCTACTTTGATGGAAGGAAAGAAACTCTTACTACGGAGAAGATTGGAAATAGAGACTATAGGAGAAAGGTAATTGAAGAGCATATTGCTATAGTGGCTGAACCAGGTTCAGAATATCTAGGCCAGTATTCACCTGCCACTGGTTCTGCAAAGAGTATTGCCACAGGGCTAAAACAGTTTGCTAATAGAGAAAGGAATTTCCATGGAAAACGTACTGGTGATTGGATGTGATGGACTACTGTAAATACCGGGAATAAATCTGGGGTGATTTGTCAAATCGAGAAAAGCCTTGCCCACCCAGTTCATTGGTTCATCTGTCAGCTCCATGGCAATGAGCTGTCACTACGTCACCTTTTTGAAAAACTCGATGGTAAAACAAGTGGGCCACATGGCTTCGCAGGACCAATTGGAGATAGAAGCGTTGCATTAAACTACAGTTTGACATCAGTGGGAGGAGAAATACTCGAAAAGATTATTAGAGACAAACTTGTCAAGTTTCTATAAGACAATAATATAATCTCCGACACCCAGCATAGCTTCAGAAACAAGCGCTCATGCTTAACGAATTTATTAGAGTTCTTCCAAGGTATATATAAGAACTGAGATGCCCACACCCCAAGTGATGTTTTATACCTGGACTTTCAGAAAGCCTTCGACATGGTACCGCACGCGCGACTCCTTAAGAGACTGCACACGGCGGGCATTGGAGCCAATCCGATCGCGTGGATAAGAGATTGGCTCACCGACAGAAAACAACGAGTGGTAATTAACGGACAGCCTTCCGATTGGCTTCCAGTGATTAGTGGAGTGCCTCAAGGGTCAGTGCGTGAACCCATTATCCTTATCATATATATTAACGACCTAGAATCAGGACTGAAATCTACGATATCGAAATTTACTGACGACATATATTGTGGTATTGCCTACGTTAAGTGTTGTGATTGGGTTGTAGGTCCCCTTATTGTTTAATATGTTTATTGTGTTCCACACCTGAATGAGGGGTGTGGTGCGGTTGACTAGAGAGGTAAATTCTCGGCAATTATTGCGCTTGGCGGTTTTGATGACTTTCCTTGCCTGAACCCTTGCCTTTTTATATGCGATGTACTTTATCGGACTGGGCTGCTTGCTAAAATGCCTGTATCGTCTATTTTGCCTGTCGGCAATCTGTTGTCCACCATGGAACTCTATGCTTTGTGGCAACTGAAGAAGTCTTGGGAATGGTGACCTCGGCGGCGTGTAATATGGAGCGTTGCATGTTATCAACCTTAGTGTCTATATCTTTCCCAGATATGTCCAAGTCGATGATCCTTCTGAAGGAATTCCAGTCTGCTTTTTTTAAACTAAATCTAGGGCAAACAGGGGCCCGTGTGCATGAGGTCGCGTGCATAAGAAATGCAGATAGGTAAATGGTTGCTGCCATACGAATCATCGATGGCTTCCTAAGAGAAGTCTGGTGAGATATTTGCGGATGAGATAGAGGGGACAATAGCTGATGCGCTACCGGTTCGATCGTCTACGCGAGTCGCAGTACCGTCGTTCAGAAGACAGAGGTTTGTCTGCATCAAAAGGTTTGTTATTTATTCCCAGGGAGCTGAGAATAAGGTGATAGCATTGTGTCATCACCAAGGGGAACGCGGGGCGGAAAGTAGAGGGAGGAAATTTACATGTAAGTGCCGTTGAATTTAACTCTGCACGCGACAGCTTCAAGAGTTGTATTCAGAGTCACTTTCGTATGTGCAAGTGTTTTGTGTGTGTAGACGGCTACGCCGTGACCTGCGTATTTTCTGTACGAGTGGTAGAGTTTTAGGGCAGGATAATCTGGCTGATCCTCAAGCCTCGTCTCCTATAGACAAACGACTAACGGCCGGTGTGAGTTTATCAACAACGATAAAAAGTGTTCTTTATTACCAAGACTTATACAATTCCACTGAATAGTATTGAACATGATGGTTTAAGAGTTACGGGGGCGGCCGTTGTTCTTATATTTATTTTTCTTCTTGGCCGACGAGTCATCGGCAGAAGAGTTACCGGGGGACCTCTCCCGGTGCTTGGCAGAGGAGATCTCCAATGACTCCCTCGAATCCGTCGAGGGAGAGTGTGCACGGCCGCCCTCCCGCGACGAGGCGAGGGTGGCGTTGCCGAGAGAACACTTAGGGAGGGAGGTTACGGCCGTACCATAAGGCAACCTCTTCGACTGTAGAACCTTTTCGGCCATTTTCTCCTTCCATAAAACTCAAAGGGTTTCCTCCGGAGCGGAATGGAAGGTGTTGAAGGGCGAAATTATTTCGAGATAGGCACATCTTCGTCAGCCCCTTCGCATATTTTATGCGTCAATTTTGCATTTCGTTCATTAATATAGTAGTTAAGGATCCAGGAATTATAATAAAACGTATTTGATCTAATATGAGTCGGCAAAAGTTTTTTAAATAAATTATTTAAAATGTTGTTTAAGACTTTAGGGTTGTATCATGATATTTAACCCTTGCCGGGTCAACAGCCTCCTTGATTAACTCAAGCAGGTAGTCTTTTGCTACAGCTCCGATGGGGCTCGATCACTTTTCTAACGGCTTGACAGGATGGTAGCGAGGGGCAGAGGAGTGATAGCGGCAGGCACGTGTGGACTCCCTGGCCGAGTGCGTGGAGAGGTGTAAACACGGGCCGGGCAGGGATGCCAACCCTATCACTCACGCTATTTTCCCAATTATACCTATATTTGTCTTTCATTCAACCATTTTGTTCGTGATTATACATTGAAAAACATATATGATTACACTAATATATGTAAAATGCTTCAAATATCAATATTTCCGTGTAGAGATGCTTACAGAAACTACCAACCCAACTCGGAAGAAGCTCTAGCGAAGGGAGGGGCCGATATCACGTTATAGTGTCCGGCAGAAAGGGGGCACTGTTTAAGGGAAGAGGAAGGTTTAGAGGCTGCCTAATGGTACGGCCGTTAGGTTCAATGCATCCTTGTCAGGTTTCTTCACGAGGCGGGTTAATAACAGCAGTAGAAAAGCTGGGTGGAGTAGGAGTAGCGAGAGTAGTGTTATTAGCAGCAGTAGCTGGGTAGGCGGTGGCCGAACTGGTAGCGTAATGGGCCCACATTCACCGCGTGATGGACGACGCGGGTTCGAATCCCCACGCTACCACTCGGATTTTTCAGTCACCGTCGAGTGGCTTAAAACTACCCACATGCTGTCCTGAAGACCACCCATCAACCCGGACTCTAGAGGAAGCCGTCCAAGCGAATCAAGAACGAGTTCCGGGGGGCAGCATGAGCCAATGCAAGATGGCGCCACTATAAACACTCGCCTGCGCCAGAACGGGCTGGGCCGACCATCAGGCCCCACCTGGAAGAAGCCTTGGGCCGACCATCAGGCCCCACCAGGAAGATGCCTACCGGCGCAAAAGGCAACGACGTAAAAAAAAAGAAAAAAAAAAGTAGTAGAAGTAGTAGATGTAGAGGATGTAGTGGTAGAAGCAGAGCTTTGAGAAGCAGGTGAGGCAAGTTGAGCACTAGGCGTGACAGGCAAGGGGTCAGTCTGTACTGCAATAGTAGCTGTCTCCGGCTTCGGGTTCACCATTGCGGCGCAGGAAGTGCTTAGGGCGGGAGTAACAAGTTCAGCCTGTTTATCCTTCACCAGAATCGTCCAGAGTGGAGTTTTTAGAAAAAGTCTGAGAGAAGAGTTCAGCCTTAGAGATAGATGAGACGGCAGTGTTGCCCTCAGGACTGAGGAGTGGAGGGAAAGATGAAGAAGTGAAGTTGGAGGAGATGTTTTTGGCTAGATGCCAGAAGTCACGGGAAGAGTTAGAGAAAGCAAGGTTTTGGCATTTTCTATTAATGAAAGAATTTTTGGTTAGTCGGAGAATAGATTTGACACGATTTCGGGCAG
This sequence comes from Eriocheir sinensis, assembly GCF_024679095.1. NCBI lineage: Eukaryota > Metazoa > Arthropoda > Malacostraca > Decapoda > Varunidae > Eriocheir > Eriocheir sinensis. The sequence continues at coordinate 15,720,867 of NC_066531.1, read as the reverse complement.
AAATGTAAAGTTCATAATTAGCATTAGTTTGAAGGCTCTGGTACCTTTTGTGAGCTACCTCTCTATCATTGACAGCACGAGAACAAGCGTGATTAAACCAAGGCTTTTTAGCATGAGGAGTAGAGAAAGAACGAGGAATGTATGCCTCCATTCCTGAGACAATCACCTCTGTGATGCGCTGAGCACACACAGAGGGGTCTCTATCCTGGAAGCAATAATCATTCCACGGGAAATCGGAAAAGTACATCCTCAGGTCGTCCCACCGAGATGAAGCAAAATGCAAGAAGCATCGCCTCTTCGGTGGGTCCAGAGGGTGTACAGGAGCGATAGGACAGGATGCAGAAATAAGATTGTGATCGGAGGAGCCCAACGGATAGAACAGTTTGACAGAATAAGCAGAAGGGTTTGGGCCTGTCTCCAAGACGGTCGGGAATATGTGTAGGGTGCTGGACCAACTGCTCTAGGTCGTTGAGGATAGCAAAGTTGTAGGCTTGTTCACCAGGATGGTCAGTGAAAGAAGATGAAAGCCAAAGCTGGTGGTGAACATTGAAATCTCCTAGGATGGAGATGGAAGATTGTGTCGAGTGGATAGGTGGAGAAACTGTGTTTTTGAGGCGTTGAAGGACACCATATGCAAAATGTTGTTAATGATTCCTCTTCTTTTTATCTTTATTATTACACACACACACACACACACACACACACACAGAGAGAGAGAGAGAGAGAGAGAGAGAGAGAGAGAGAGAGAGAGAGAGAGAGAGAGAGAGAGAGAGAGAGAGAGAGAGAGAATTTACCGGAGCGAGCGAGAGAGAGAGGGACTAAGGGGGTTGCCAGCTAGCTTAGGTCCTTTATACTTGTGGAGGGGGAGAGAGAGAGCGAAAGGAGGCTCCTCCCACTGACCACCTGACGTCACCTAATCTGCGCCTGAGGTGACCTCCCATTTATTCAGACACTGGTCCACAGCACCCTTGCTTTCGATTGTTTTGACTACGGAGAAGGAGCGAGCACCAACACTGCCGGCCTGCACATCACTGGAAGTCACATGTCTAGCAGCCCCAAGTGAACCAGCACCACAAGTGCCACCACAGGGAGTCGCTGAGCTACGGTTGTTGGGTTGTTGAGCACCACTCTTATGGTGAATTTTGTGTACTTCAAAAATGCGATTTTTCCTTCCAATCTTGCTTGTTGAGCTGAGGTAGTTGACCATTTCATTACTTGCGATGCTGGACACAGGTCTTCACTGATGAATATTCCACATCCTTTTAACTTTCTGGAGGTACTGACGACTGCTTCACGATCACTGAACTTCTCGAACATTGCCACGATTGCTCGAGAAGCTTCAATTGGTCCAACAGGATGGGCAAGTTAAGGTTTCGCAGAGGGAGGCTGAAGTTTGTTATAATTTGCCGTTTGCTTCCATGTAGGCTGTTTCTGAAGTCAAAAAAAGCTTTAATTATGGCGCCCACTGTAGTCTTCTTGATAGTTGACTCGTTTCAAATTGGCAACTCGAGATTTGTAAGCATCAATTTAGCTTATGTTGTCTTTTTCAAATTTTTGTTGTTTTAATTTCTACTTTTAGGTCCAGAACTTCAGCTTGGGTAAATTCCAGGCTTTCTGTTAAGTCGCTTACCGTTAATTTCTGTGAAAGGATTTCAAACTTCACCTGATAGGTTACTATATCCAAAGCAGCTAAAAATGCTCCTTTCTGCGTGTTCAAAAGCATTTCAGAGTATCCGAATCCATGTCTGGTCACTTTACGTATTTTTTGTTGAGTCATCAGTTGTTGATTAACTTCATGTGAAATCCTTAGAAATTTCTGGATACATGTCTCGAAATTAAATTGCAGAAAAAAAAACAAGATTAAAATTCATAAGACAAACCTGCACTACATACTTTGGGTTACAAAACATATGAATGAGTATGTCCCTTTCACATTTCTCGACAGTTCACCATATAAATTACTTTGAAAAGACAAGCCTGATTTATCCAAACACTCCTAAAGTATGACCAATTACCAACAAAGTGATCACCATAGTCAGACAACAAATATCTGGCTGGGTTTGTAAGTACCTACGACATATTAAATTTGGACGGATGTGTATGATTAATAGAGCCTTTTTTGTCATCCCTAGACCACCAACGCTGGTTGACTCTTGCATAAGGGGTTTGGACAGTATAGGGATGAGCATGAGTAGAAAGTCGTGTGCAGCGGGGCCGCGGGAGGGGGGGGAGACATGCAGTTAGCAAGTTCAGAAGAGCAGTCAGCATGAAAATATCGATAGAAGATAGAAAGAGAGGCAACATTGCGGCGGAATTTGAGAGGTAGAAGACTATCAGTATGAGGAGGAGAGCTGATGAGACGAAGAGCCTTTGACTCCACTCTGTCAAGGAGAGCTGTGTGACCGGACCCCCCCCCCCCCACACACACACACACATGAGATGCATATTCCATTCTAGGGTGGACAAGGCCCCTGTAAATGGATAACAACTGTGCGGGAGAGAAGAACTGGCGGAGACGGTACAGAACGCCTAGCCTCGAGGAAGCTGATTTAGTAAGAGATGAGATATGAAGTTTCCAGTAAAGATTTTGAGTTAAGGATAGACCGAGGATGTTTAGTGTTGAGGAAGGTGATAGCTGGGTGTTGTTAAAGAATAGCGGATAGTTGTTTGGAAGATTGTGTCGAGTGGATAGGTGGATAAACTGTGTTTTTGGGGCGTTGAAGGACACCAGGTTCTTCTTGCCCCAATCGGGAATAATAGTAAGGTCTGAGGCTAAGCGTTCTGCAGCCTCCAGCCTTGAGTCGTTAAGTTCCTGTAGGGTGGGTCTTCTATTAAAGGAAGTTGAGTAATGCAGAGTGGAATCATCGGCGTAGGAATGGACAGGACAGTTCGTTTTGGAAAGAAGATCATCAATGAACAACAGAAAAAGAATGGGAGATAGGACAGAACCTTGTGGGACACCACTGTTAATAGATTTAGGGGAAGAACAGTGACCGTCTACCACGGCAGAAATAGAACGGTCAGAAAGGAAACTGGAGATAAAGGTACAGAGAGAAGGATAGAAACCGTTGGAGGGTAGTTTGGAAAGCAAAGATTTGTGCCAGACCCTATCAAAAGCTTTTGATATGTCCAGCGCAATAGCAAAAGTTTCACCGAAACAGCTAAGAGAGGATGACCAAGACTCAGTTAAGAAGGCTAGGAGATCACCAGTAGAACGCCCCTTGCGGAACCCATACTGGCGATCAGATAGAAGGTCAGAAGTGGAAAGGTGCTTTTGAATCTTCCGGTTAAGGATTGATTCAAAAGCTTTAGTTAGACAAGAAAGTAAAGCTATAGGACGGTAGTTTGAGGGATTGGAGCGGTCACCCTTCTTAGGTACAGGCTGTATGAAGGCATACTTCCAGCAAGAAAGAAAGGTAGATGTTGACAGGCAGAGGCGAAAGAGTTTCACCAGGCAGGGTGACAGCACGAAGGCACAGTTTTTAAGGACAATAGGAGGCACTCCATCAGGTCCATAAGCCTTCTGAGGATTGAGGCCAGAGAGGTCATAGAAAACATCATTTTGAAGAATCTTTATAACAGGCATAAAGGAGTCAGAGGGGGGATGAGTAGGAGGAATATGCCCAGAATCGTCCAGAGTGAAGTTTTTAGAAAAAGTTTGAGAGAAGAGTTCAGCCTTAGAGATAGCTGAGACGGCAGTGTTGCCGTCAGGACTGAGGAGTGGAGTGAAAGATGAAGAAGTGAAGTTGGAGGGGATGTTTTTGGCTAGATGCCAGAAGTCACGGGAAGAGTTAGAGAAAGCAAGGTTTTGGCATTTTCTATTAATGAAAGATTTTTTGGTTAGTCGGAGAATAGATTTGACACGATTTCGGGCAGAAATGTAAAGTTCATAATTAGCATTAGTTTGAAGGCTCTGGTACCTTTTGTGAGCTACCTCTCTATCATTGACAGCACGAGAACAAGCGTGATTAAACCAAGGCTTTTTAGCGTGAGGAGTAGAGAAAGAACGAGGAATGTATGCCTCCACTCCAGAGACAATCACCTCTGTGATGCGCTGAGCACACACAGAGGGGTCTCTATTCTGGAAGCAACAATCATTCCACGGGAAATCGGAAAAGTACATCCTCAGGTCGTCCCAGCGAGCTGAAGCAAAATGCCAGAAGCATCGCCTCTTCGGTGGGTCCAGAGGGTGTACAGGAGCAATAGGACAGGATGCAGAAATAAGATTGTGGTCGGAGGAGCCCAACGGAGAGAACAGTTTGACAGAATAAGCAGAAGGGTTTGAGGTAAGGAGGAGGTCTAGAATGTTGAGCCTGTCTCCAAAACGGTCGGGAATATGTGTAGGGTGCTTGACCAACTGCTCTAGGTCGTTGAGGATAGCAAAGTTGTAGGCTTGTTCACCAGGATGGTCAGTGAAAGAGGATGAAAGCCAAAGCTGGTGGTGAACATTGAAATCTCCTAGGATGGAGATGGAAGATTGTGTCGAGTGGATAGGTGGAGAAACTGTGTTTTTGAGGTGTTGAAGGACACCATGTTCCTCTTGCCCTAATCTGAAATAATAGTAAGGTTTGAGGCTAAGCGTTCTGTTGCCTCCTGTTAATAGGTTTAAGGGAAGAACAGTGACCGTCTACCACAGCAGAAATAGAACGGTCAGACAGGAAGCTGGAGATAAAGGTACAGAGAGAAGGATAGAAACCGAAGGAGGGTAGTTTGGAAAGCAACGATTTGTGCCAGACCCTATCAAAAGCTTTTGACATGTCCAGCGCAATAGCAAAGGTTTCACCGAAACGGTAAGGAGATGATGACCAAGAGTCAGTTAGGAAGGCAAGGAGATCACCAGTAGAACGCCCCTTGCGAAACCCATACTGGCGATCAGATAGAAGGTCAGAAGTGGAAAGGTGCTTTTGAATCTTCCGGTTAAGGATTGATTCAAAAGCTTTAGATAGACAAGAAAGTAAAGCTATAGGACGGTAGTTTGATCGATTGGAACGGTCACCCTTCTTAGGCACAGGCTGTATGAAGGCATACTTCCAGCAGGAAGGAAAGGTAGATGTTGACAGGCAGAGGCGAAAGAGTTTGACCAGGCAGGGTGACAGCTCGGAGGCACAATTTTTAAGGACAATAGGAGGCACTACATCAGGTCCATAAGCCTTCTGAGGATTGAGGCCATAGAAAACATAATTTTGAAGAATCTTTATAACAGGCATAAAAGAGTCAGAGGGGGGATGATTTACATAGATTTACATAGAAAATCAGACCACACAGACCCCATGGTCCAGACTTGGTGGTCTGTCCTTAAACCTAAGTGATTTTACATTAATCAGAAGACTCCAAAACGTTGCATTTCTACTCTAGTTGATATTAAGTTGAAGGAAGTGACGGTCGAGCTTATTTTTGAAGGAGTCAATCGTCTTTCACTGGACCACTGATGATGGGAGCTTATTCCATTCTCGCACTACAACGTTGGTGAAGAAAAATTTGGTGCAGTCTGAATTTACTTGTCTACATCTGAGTTTTACGCCATTGTTCCTCGTGCGCAAAGTGTCATCGATCATAAACAATGTTGATCTGTCTACATTCGTGAAACCATTAAGTATTTTAAAACATTCGATCAGTTTTCCTCGGAGGCGACGTTTCTCAGGAGAGAACATGTTAAGGGTAGAAAGCCTTTCTTCGTAGGATTTGTTGCGCAAGGAAGGGATAATTTTCGTTGCCCGACGCTGAACACCTTCTAATTTAGCAATATCCTTTGCATGGTGGGGAGACCAAAACTGTACCGCATATTCCAAGTGGTGTCTGACTAAACTGTTGTAGAGCGGGAGTATTACATCTTTATTCTTAAATAAAAAGTTTCTTTTAATGAAGCCCAACATTCTGTTCGCTTTATTTGCTGCATCGATGCATTGCTGTGAGAATTTGAGGTTTGACGCGATTTTGACCCCCAAGTCCTTGACGCATTGAACGCTTTTGAGTTTAACGCCGCGCATTTCGTAATCAAACTTCTTATTCCTCGTTCCAACTTGAAGGACCTGGCACTTGTCTACGTTAAAGGGCATCTCCCATCTATCCGACCAAGTTGAAATTTTGTGCAAATCCTCTTGGAGGCTTTGCCTGTCTTCGTCAGTGAGAACCGAGTTACCAATCTTTGTGTCGTCTGCAAATTTACTAATGCGGTTATTGAGTCCAACATCCACGTCGTTGATGTAAATAATGAAGAGCACTGGGCCAAGAACCGAGCCCTGACGGACGCCACTAGTGACCGGCGCCCACTCTGAGTTAAATCCGTCAATCACTACTCTTTGTTGTCTGTTGCTCAACCAATTCGCGATCCATTGGTTTACCTGACCGTCAATACCTATTTGCTTTAATTTGTAAAGTAATTTATGATGCGGGACTTTATCAAACGCTTTCTGGAAATCAAGATAGACTACGTCCAGTGATTTGGTTACGTCATAAACAGTGAAGAGGTCGTTATAAAAGGTTAATAGATTTGATAGGCAGGATCTTTTGTTTCGGAAGCCATGTTGTGAGTCCCCAATTAATGAGTGGCTTTCAAGGTAACTCACAATTTTGTCTCTAATTATGCCCTCAAGTAGCTTACCTACAACCGAAGTTAGACTAATGGGCCTGTAATTACCTGGTACTTTTTTGTCTCCTTTCTTAAAAATCGGTGTCACGTTAGCCTTTTTCCAATCTGAAGGGACAATGCCTTGTCGCAAGGACATATTGAATACGGTTGTGAGGGAGGAGAGTATTTCGCTCTTTGTTTCTTTCAGCAGAGTTGGATATACTTTATCAGGTCCAGGACTTTTATTTGTTTTAAGTGATTTGAGGGCTTTAAGGACTTCATCGGGTTTTATTTCAAAGTTAGACAATGCATGCTCGGGATTTACATTAGTACTGGTGTTGGTGGTGGTGGTGGGAGGACTGTTATTATTAAACACCGAGGAAAAGTAATTATTTAATAGGTTTGCAACGTGTTGGCTGTCGCTGTTTGTTAAAGGTCCAATTCCACTTCTGATCGCCTTTCTGTTGTTTATGTAACTGAAGAAGGATTTCGGATTATTTTTACAGTTGGCTGCAATATTTTCTTCATATCTACGCTTTGCCTGATGCACTAATCTTTTTACTCGTCGCCTTGCATCATTGTAAAGTCTAATGTTTTCGGGCGTGCTTTGGTCTTTCTTTAACCTGTAAGACAATTTTCTCTCCTTGACTGAGTGTTTAATTTCGCTATTAAACCACGGTGGACTTTTATTAGTGTTAATTCGCTTCTCGCACAAGGGTACAAATGTGTCCTGCTGAGTGAGTAAGTGATTTTTAAAGTTTAGCCAGGCGTCCTCTGCATTGCCGTCATCTGATAGTTGCATATCTATTAGTTTTCGTCGGATTTCTACGAAGTTGGCTCTTTTGAAATTGGGCACCTTAACTTTATTTTCAGTCACCGATGTTTGAGCTCTAATGTCAACGCGCACTAGTTTATGATCGCAGGAACCGAGGTGTTCTCCTACCGTGACATTACTGACTAGGTTATCTTGGGTCGCTATAACAAGGTCAAGTATGTTATTTTGTCGAGTTGGTTCAGAAACCATTTGGCTTAGATAATTTTCCTCTAGAAATTCGATCATTCTATGGGACTCACCTTCTGTACCCGACAGTGTCGCCCAGTCGATATGGGGGAGGTTAAAGTCTCCTAGTATCAGTGAGTCGCTATTATTAAGTGACTGCCTTAAGACGCTGTACATTTCAAGATCGCCATCAAGTGATTGCCCCGGAGGCCTGTAAGTGACAGATATATTTAAATTGACTTTTGCAATGTTTACTCGCACGCACAAATGTTCAACGTTACTGTTTCTTGGTGTTTTGTCAGTAGGTTGCAAGTAGCTTTTGACAAAAAGGGCGACACCACCCCCTCTACGGTTTACACGATCATTGTTGAAGAATCTGTAGCCATCTATGTTGTATTCGGAACTTAAATCAATATTAGTGGTGTCAATAAATGTTTCGGTTATAGCAATTACGTCAAAGTTTTCTGTCAAAGCAAGACATCGCAGTTCATCAAACTTGTTTCTTAGGCTACGCGCATTGAGTAGGAGGAATATGCCCAGAATCGTCCAGAGTGGCGTTTTTAGAAAAAAAGTTTGAGAGAAGAGTTCAGCCTTAGAGATAGATGAGACGGCAGTGTTGCCGTCAGGACTGAAGAGTGGAGGGAAATATGAAGAAGTGAAGTTGGAAATGTTTTTGGCTAGATGCCAGAAGTCACGGGAAGAGTTAGAGAAAGCAAGGTTTTGGCATTTTCTATTATTGAAAGAGTTTTTGGTTAGTCGCAGAATAGATTTGGCACGATTCCGGGCAGAAATGTAAAGTTCATGGTTAGCATTAGTTCGAAGGCTCTGGTACCTTTTGTGAGCTGCCTCTCTATCATTGACAGCACGAGAACAAGCGTGATTAAACCAAGGCTTTTTAGCTTGAGGAGTAGAGAAAGTACGTGGTATGTATGCCTCCATTCCAGAGACAATCACCTCTGTGATGCGCTGAGGACACACAGACGGATCCCTATCCTGGAAGCAATAATCATTCCACGGGAAATCGGAAAAGTACATCCTCAGGTCGTCCCACCGAGCTGAAGCAAAATGCCAGAAGCATCGCCTCTTCGGTGGGTCCAGAGGGTGTACAGGAGCGATAACACAGGATACAGAAATAAGATTGTGATCGGAGGAGCCCAACGGAGAGAACAGTTTGACAGAATAAGCAGAAGGGTTAGAGGTAAGGAAGAGGTCTAGAATGTTGGGCCTGTCTCCAAGACGGTCGGGAATACGTGTAGGGTGCTGGACCAACTGCTCTAGATCGTTGAGGATAGCAAAGTTGTAGGCTTGTTCACCAGGCTGGTCAGTGAAAGAGGATGAAAGCCAAAGCTGGTGGTGAACATTGAAATCTCTTAGGATGGACATTTCAGTGAAGGGAGAGTGGGTCAAGATGTGCTCCGCTTTAGGGTTCAAGTAGTCAAATAATTTTACATAGTTAGTAGAGTTAGGTGAGAGATAAACAGCACAGTTGTATTTTATAATAGAATGACAATGAAGTCTTAGCCAGATGGTGGAAAATTCTGAAGAATCACGAGAGCAAGTGATGTCGTTGCTCACGTAGGCGCAACATCCAACTTTGGATTGAAATTAAGGATAGAGATAGTAGGAGGGAACATAGTTGATATTGCTGTCAGTAGCCTCAGAAACCTGTGTTTCGGTGAGGAAGAGAAGGTGAGGTTTAGAGGAAGAGAGATGGTGTTCCACTGAATGAAAATTAGAAGGAAGACCGCGAATGTTGCAGAAATTGAGAAGAAAGAGGTTTGAGGAGTTATCAAGACACTTCTCGGGTCGGCAGCCAGAAGGGGAGTCCTCCCTGGGGGAATTTGTGGTCTCCCCCACAGGCGGAGAATCGGAGGCAAGGTGGAGGTGCTTCATTTTGAAATTTGAATTTTGGGAAAAGGTGGATAAGTTGTGTGAATGTAATGTGGTGTGGATAGAGAGAGGAGATGTCTTTAGAGAGCATGCTGAACTACTCGCTGGTGTTGGTGAGACAATAGGGAAACGGTTAGTGAGGACATGGGAAGGGTTTTTGGAGGGCTTCAGCTCCCTTCTCACCTCCCATATATATCTCACCGGGAGTGGCTTGCGCCCGTTCGGTAGATGTCCTCCTACCTAATCCAGCCTGTCTCAGTTTGTCTCTCTTGTTACTCATTTATCTTCCACTGTCTGTCCTCGTCCTCCTATTGTTAACTCATACATATTGTTTACTACACACACTAACATTTATATGTCATCTACACCATACACACGCATACACACACAAACACCTTTTCTATTTATTTTGTTTGTTCTTATCACCTGTACGATTTTTATGTCAATAATAAAGCCTGACGGATATTGACTTTCTCTATCCATGAACCAATTAGCACGTAGAACACTCCCTACCGGCTACACGTGTAGGGTGCTGAACCAACTGCTCTAGGTCGTTGAGGAGGGCACATTTGTAGGCTTGTTCACCAGGCTGGTCAGTGAAAGAGGATGAAAGACAAAGCTGGTGGTGAACATTGAAATATCCCAAGATGGAGATTTCAGTGAAGGGAGAGTGGGTCAAGATGTGCTCCACTTTAGAGTTCAAGTAGTCAAAGAATTTTACATAGATAGTAGAGTTGGGTGAGAGATAAACAGCACAGATGTATTTAATAATAGTATGACAATGAAGTCTTAGCCAGATGGTGGACAATTCAGAAGAGTCAAGGTCGTGGGCACGAGAGCAAGTGATGTTGTCGCGCACGTAGACGCAACATCCAGCTTTGGATTGAAATTTAGGATAAAGATAGTAGGAGGGAACAGAGTAGAGATTGCTCTCAGTATCCTGAGAGACCTGTGTTTCGGTGAGGAAGAGAAGGTGAGGTTTAGAGGAGGAGAGATGGTGCTCCACAGAATGAAAATTAGTATCCTACATATCATGAATATGAAATATAAGTACTTAGCTACAAAATAACATATACAAGATGTCATTGTGGTTAATGCTGTCCATATGTTTGTCAACAAATGATGGACGATGGACTGACGGAGTGGATCATCCATGCCGAGCGGCCGCTATTTCGCTGACGTCATTTTGAGGTCATTATTACATAAGAACATAAGAACGCAGGAGTCTGCAAGAGGCCGGTAGGCCTGTACGAGGCAGCTCCTTTGACCCTAAGCTCCCGTGTATCTAACCCCACCTAATATCGCTGTCCATGAATTTATCTAGTCTATTTTTGAATGTGACAATTGTATTGGCACTCACCACATGACTGCTAAGCCTATTCCACTCAGCCACCACCCTGTTAGTAAACCAATTTTTGCCTATGTCCCTGTTGAATCTGAATTTATCCAGTTTAAACCCGTTACTTCGTGTCCTACCCGGTTCTCTTACCAACAAAACCTTATGAATGTCTCCCTTATTAAAGCCCTTCATCCATTTATAAACCTCGATCATGTCTCCACGCACCCTTCGCCTTTCTAGAGAATGCAAGTTTAACTGTTTGAGTCTTTCCTCGTATGGCAAGTTTCTCAACCCCTGAATCATCTTAGTCATCCTCCTCTGCACCGATTCTAACATTTTGATATCCATTCTATAGTAGGGTGACCAGAACTGAACCGCATAGTCAAGATGAGGTCTAACTAATGCTAAATATAGTTTGAGGAAGACTTCGGGGCTTCTGTTACTTACGCTCCTTGAAATAAATCCCAGTACCCTATTAGCTCGATTTCTAGCTTGAATGTATTGTGCCCTTGGACGGAGATCAGAGCTCACTAAGACCCCTAAATCCCTCTCGCACCCAGACCTACTTATGAGAGTGTCATTTAAGCAATAGTTATGTGAGGGGTTGTTCCTACCTACACTCAGAATACTGCACTTCCCTACATTGAACTCCATCTGCCATTTATCCGCCCAGTCATATAATCTGTTGAGTTCACCTTGGAGAATACTAGCGTCCTGATCCGACTCAATTACTCTACCGATCTTGGTATCATCTGCAAATTTACTAACATCACTACTAATTCCTGTGTCTAAGTCATTGATATAAATAATAAACAAAAGTGGACCCAATACCGAACCTTGTGGGACCCCACTCGTAACACATCCCCAGTCAGATCTTTTACCATTGATTTGCACTCTTTGCTTCCTAGTGCTAAGCCACGCCTTGACCCTGTTCAAAACTTTACCCTCTACACCGTGAGCCTGCAATTTAAGCAACAGTCGTTGGTGAGGAACTTTGTCAAACGCTTTACTAAAATCAAGATAGATTACATCATAATTTTCATCTCTGTCAACCGCCTCAAATACTTTATTGTAGAAGGACAAGAGATTGGTGAGGCATGACCTACCTTTTGTGAACCCATGCTGCGAGTCGTGAATTAAGCTATGTTTCTCTAAATGCTCCCGAATGTTCCTGGCTATTATGGACTCCAGCATCTTCCCTATAACCGATGTTAAGCTAATTGGGCGATAGTTTGAAGCAACTGACCTGTCCCCCTTTTTAAAAATCGGCGTCACATTAGCTAATTTCCATAGGCTCGGCACATAGCTAGTATTTACCGACATCTTAAAGATGTCGGTTAGTTAGTTAGGATTATTATCGTCGACGGATCCGTCAAAACAGAATAGTGGGAACCTCGCCTTAGTCATTTCCCTCACCTCCTTCCTTTCCTCCATCCCCTCCTTTCCTCCCTTATTATTTCTCTCTCTCACCTTCCTTTACTTACACCCCTCTCTCCCTCTTATCACCTCCCTTACTCCTTACCTCCCTCCATCCCCTCCTTTCCTCCCTTATTTTTTCTCTCCCTCACCTTCCTTTACTTACACCCCTCTCTCCCTCTTATCACCTCCCTTACTCCTTACCTCCCTCCATCCCCTCCTTTCCTCCCTTATTCTCTCTCTCCTCCCTTTCACTCCATCCCCTTCTTTCTCTCCCTCTCCCCTCCCTTCTCTTCCATCTTCTCTCCTCCCTTACTCTTTCTCTCCCTCTCCTTTCTTTTCCTCATCTCCCCCCTTCCCAGTTCCCACCTCCCTCCTCCCTTACATTCTCTCCCTCTCCTCCCTTACTCTTTCTCAGTCACGTTGTTTTGTTTTTAGGTGAGCCGAGTACCGCCGCGCCCCCCCCCCCCCCAACGTCCCACTTTGACCCGCTCTATTGTTATATATCTCCATTATTTCTATCTCCCTTCCTTCTGTTTCCTCTATTCCTTCTTTCCTCTTCTTTATTCTTCTGCAATTCTCTCCTTTCTCCTTCTTTTTATTTTCTCTTCTTCCTCTCTTCTCCTTTATCACACTTCTCATGTTACTGTTATTGTAATTATTATTATTATTATTATTATTATTATTATTATTATTATTATTATTATTATTATCATCATTATTATCTCTCTCTCATATAGAAGAAGAAGAAAAGTATTAAAACAAGAAGAAGAAAAAAACAACCCCTATCTGTGGAAAATTATTATAATTGGTTTCATGCACTAAATTAATGTTCCTTCCTTTACTGTTTTCTATTATCATATTACGAGTCTTATCATTTCCTCCACTGCATGAATATTGCACACATGTTTCTTGTATTAATTGAAAATCACACATTATGCGCTAACCACTCTTGCAGGAAGGCTGTTACAGTGGTGGACGACTCAATTCGAGGAATGAAGGAAGGAGGGAGGGAGGGAGGGGGCGGGAGAGCAATTAATTATCTTCTTTATTTTTGTTCCATATCTCATAATAAAAGGGTGTCGATCCAGTGCAGATGTAGCTAACAGATGTGGAGTAAAGGACCTGCATGGAAACAGTGCTCAGAAGGGAAAGACTCCGATGGTTTGGACATGTAAAGAGAGCAGGGGAGGACACAGTGCTGGGAGTTGTGGAGAGAATGGTAAGATAGGGTGTCCGGTGCAGATGTAGCTTACAGATGTGGAGTAGAGGACCTGGAAACAGTTTCTTTTTTTTCTTTTTTACATGTGACCTAAAGCGCCGGTAGGCTTTTTTTTATTAGGGACCTGATGGTGGGCCCGAGCCCGTTATGGCGCAGACAATTGTTTATAGTGGCGCAATTATTATTGGCTCATGCTGCCCCCCGGAGATCATTCTTGATTTCACTTGCATAGCTTCTTCTAGAGTCCGGGTTGGTGGATAGTCTTCAGGACAGCATGTGGGTAGTCTTAGGCCCCTCGGCGGTGACTGAATCCCAGGTGGTTAGCGGCGGATTCGAACCCTCATCATCATCAACCCTGCGAATGCGGGGCCGGTACGCTAACCACTCCGCCACCACCTCATAAACATGGAAACATGGAAATGCAGGCAACAGAAAGCCTATTGGCTCATTACGAGGTTGCCGGCTTTGGTGATTTAATCTGCTCGACAGCCACTTGGGGCCTGGGGAGCAGATGAAAGCACCTCGACATTGACGAGCAGATGAAAGCACCTCGGTATTGAGGAGCAGATGAAAGCACCTCAATATTCAGTTTACTCCCGACGCAGCGAAGTGAAAGTCGATTCTATATTTGAAGGAGTTAATAGTATTCGCATTTACTAATTCTGAAGGAAGATTGTTCCAGTGACGGATGACTCGGTTTAAAAAGAAACTCCTTCCGATGGGAAAGACTCCGATGGTTTGGACATGAGGAGAGCAGGGGAGGATACAGTGCTGGGAGGTTTGGAGAGATTGGCAAGACAGGGTGCCCAGTGCAGATGTAACTAACAGATGTGGAGTAGAGGACCTGGAAACAGTGCTCAGAAGGGAAATACTCCGATGGTTTGGACATGTGAAGGGAGCAGGGGAGGATACAGTGCTGGGAGTTGTGGAGAGATTAGCAAGACAGGGTATCTAGTGCAGCTAGATGTGGCTAACATATGTGGAGTAGAGAACCTGGAAACAGTGCTCAGAAGGGAGACTCCTATAGTTCGGACATGTGAAAAGCAGGGGAGGATACAGTGCTGGGAGTTTTGGAGAGATTGAAAGTAAAAGGAAGGAGACCAGTTGGTAGACCTAGGAAAAGGTGGAGAAGGTGTATACAGGAAGACTTGGCAGTGATGGGATTGGATGAGCATCAGGCAGAAGACAGAGCAGAATAGAGGAGACCCATTCAGCGTCCAACCGCTCAGGAAGAGTGAAAACGGACATTAAACGAAATTATGATGATGATGATTTATCATAAAAGAAGAAGAAAAGAACAGAACTAAGAACATTAAGTGACCTTGGATACGTTCAGTTCACTCCCGACGCAGTAAAGTTACTGTCAGTGGAAATGGAGTTGATCGTTTCCGCACTGACTACTTCTGCGGGGAGGCTGTTCCAGTGGCGGACGATTCTGTTCGAGGAAGGAAGTATGGAGGAGGGAGGGATGGGAGCGAGAGTTTTTATTCTTTTCGTTAATCTTTGTTCTCTCGTTCCATCTCATCCTTCCACATGCTCACTGCCACATATACTTCACTGCTCTATTACTTAACTTTACTTTCAGATCATTTCACTTTACTTTCAGATTAAATAAGTTAACTTCCTCTGCATTGCGCCACGTAGGGCTACAGCAGACGCTTTTAAAATTAGGAACAGCAGACGCTTTTAAAATTAGGAACAGCAGACGCATTATAAATTAGGAACAGCAGACGCATTATACATTAGGAACAGCAGACGCATTTAAAAGTAGGAACATCAGACGCATTATAAATTAGGAACAGCAGACGCATTTAAAATTAGGAAGAGTAATCACTTAAATTAACTTGAGAAACAAAGATTAACATGATTCTGAGGGGAAGTAGGCACCCGTTTATTATATATACACATGTCTGTGCATCATCAAGACCCCAAGACCCAGACCAAGCATTCCTAAACGTATACTATAGTCGCAGCACAAGAGTCTGAGGTCTTCGTTATCGTGCTCTGGCAACTTGCCATTACACATGCACACACACATACAGCTACATAATCAGCGACCTTATTTTTTTTTTACAACAGAGGAGTGGCCGAAAGATAGAGAAGAGCTGTGTGGGTGGAGCCCCCCACACGTGCGATGCATACTCCATACGAGGGCGGACAAGGCCCTTGTATATGGATAGCAGCGGTGCGGGGCAGAAGAACTGGAGGAGACGATACAGAACGCCCAACCTCGAGGAAGCTGATTTAGTGAGAGAAGAGATGAAAAGTTTCCAGTTAAGATTTTGAGTTAAGGGTAGACCGAGGATATTTAGTTCTGAAGAATTGTAAGGTGACAGCTGAGTGTAGTTGAAGAATGGGGGATAGGTGTTTGGAAGATTGTGTCGAGTTGAAAGGTGGATAAATTGGGTTTTTGAGGCATTGAAGGACACAAAAACCCAAAGGTTCCTTTTATCCCAATCGGAGATGATAGCAAGGTCTGAGGTTAAGGATTCTGCAGCCTCAGTCTTAACTAAAACACATTTTTACGACAATTTCAATAATATGATTAATACTGACAAATGTGCCCTATGCGTAGACTATCATATAACATCGTAGACGCCATGACGCCAGGTTGCCAGAGCACGATAATTCACACCTCAGTCTCGGGTGCCGCGACGAAAGCCAAGGCTGTTACACAGAGACAGCCTTGGCACAGCACCACTATAACTCCTCCTCTTCATCTCTCTCCTTTCCCTTCCCTCCTCTTCCTCCTCACTCAGGCTTAGTGATGCGGAAGACGAAGACGAGACCCTCCTTGTCACAGAAATAGTTTGGGACGATGCGCCGCTCCACCTGAAGGAATTATGACCATCATTTCAAATACGTGACCTCCCCCTGGCCAGCTCCTGACCATCTCCTTATACCAGAATGTCGTGACAGGCGCCCATACAGTGAACAGCCCCGCCAGACAGAAACCTTGATTAAAGTAAATGTTTTCTTGTACCAACGTTGCCAGATAGTTGTACTCAGCCTCTTATATATTTACCAACTTCCGACTTCAAATATGTCTCCTGGGGCTCAATAACTAGATTCATTTATATCTATCGTTAAAATAGTTAATTCCTGATGCTTCTTGGCAATAGTTAGGTGTCAAAAAACGGTAAATACTATGCTCTGAGTACGATAATCTGGCAACGGTGCTCCCTACCTTCTTCCACTTCCCGTCCGCCTCCAGCTGGTCCATGTAAGGCTCCAGCTTGTCCTTGTAGGAAGGCACGGTCTGTAGGAACTCATGGCGCATCACGATGATCACGAAGCCTCCTGGAGTGCCGGAGAGGAGGAAATCAGTTAATCATTGGGGCATACGCTAGGGGGCTCGTCGTCTAGCCCACCCTAGGGAGACCGCCTCAAGGTTTACTCCAGGCATATATGAAGTCTCTATGTAGGCTCTTTCCAGTCCTAAACGGCGCCTAAGTTCGCCCGTTTGAAAGGCCTCTCGTAAAAGTTGCTGGGATTATCATGAACTGTTTTGCGATCCAATAGTAGGAGTAGGTAGGAAGACACCTACCGAACGGGCGTGACCTACTCTCGGTGAGGATATATGGGAAGCGAGGAGGGTGCTGAAGCCCTCCAAAGACCATGTCCTCACTAACCGTTTCCCTTTTGTCTCATCAACACCAGAGAGCAGTTCAGCATGCTCTCTAAAGACAGTTCCTCTCTCTTTCTACACAACACTACATTCACACAACACACCTTTTCACAAAATTCAAAATTCAAAATGGCGAAAAATAACAATGCCTCGGAGTCCCCGCCTGGGGGGGGACCATAAATTTCCCTTCTGGCTGCCGACTTGAGAGGTGTCCTGATAACTCCTTGAACCTCCTCCTTATCAATTTCTGCAACATTCCTGGTCTTCGTTCTAATTTTCATACTGTAGAACACCATCTCTCCTCCTCTAAACCTTATTTTCTCTTCCTCACCGAAACACAGGTTACTGAGGCTACTGACAGAAACTTCTACTCTGTTCCCTCCTACTATCTCTATCCTAAATTTTAATCCTAAGCTGGATGTTGAGCCTACGTGCGCAACGACATCACTTGCTCTCGTGCCCACGACCTTGACTCTTCTGAATTTTCCACCATCTGGCTAAGACTTCATTGTCGTTCTATTACTAAATACATCTGTGCTGTTTATCTCTCACCTAACTCTACTAACTATGTAAAATTCTTTGACTATTTGAATTCTAAAGTGGAGCACATCTTGACTCACTCTCCCTTCGCTGAAATCTCCATCATGGGTGATTTGAATGTTCACCACCAGCTTTGGCTCTCATCCTCTTTCACAGACCAGCCTGGTGAACAAGCCTACAACTTTGCTCTCCTCAACGACCTAGAACAGTTGGCTCAGCACCCTACACGTATTCCCGACCGTTTTGGAGACAGGCCCAACATTCTAGACCTCTTCCTTACCTCTAATCCTATTGCTTACTCTGTCAAACTGTTCTCTCCGTTGGGTTCCTCCGACCATAACCTTATTTCTGTTTCCTGTCCTATCGCTCCTGTACATCCTCTGGACCCACCGAAGAGGCGATGCTTCTGGCATTTTGCTTCAGCTCGGTGGGACGACCTTGTTATAATAATTGTAGTATATCAATTGAAAAAAAACACGACAGATAGATCACGCCACCTTGTAGGAATGTCAGCTGTCAGTGTTTACCATCTCAGTTTGTATACAAAGCATTTCATCAAGCTTAGAGGTCACCTTGACATACGTGACCAATTGTAACTTCATTATTTTCCACTCTGAAACTCATCACTCCTTCGAGAGAGCTCGCACGACACACACCTAGCGTCTCGTCTCTCTCACCCACGCTACGCTGTATCTTAGGTTAAGAATATATTTCTTCTAAGACAGCAAGAGTTTCTCTTCACGCCCGCAAGTCCCCGCAACCAAGCGTTACACCGTTACAACCTGAGGATGTACTTTTCTGATTTCCCGTGGAATGATTACTGCCTCCAGGAGAGAGACCCCTCTGTGTGTGCCCAGCGCATCTCAGAGGTGATTGTCTCTGGAATGGAGGCATACATTCCACGTTCTTTTTTTACTCCTCATACTAAAAATCCTTGGTTTAATCGTGCTTGTTCTCGTGCTATTAACGATAAAGAGGCAGCTCACAAAAAGTTCCAGAGCCTTCGAACTCCCGCTAACTATAGCTTTTAAATTTCAGCCCGGAATCGGGCCAAATCTATTCTCTGACTTACCAAAACTGCTTTAATCAATAGAAAATGTCAACACCTTGCTTCTTCTAATTCTTCTCGTGACTTCTGGCATCTAGCCAAAAATGTCTCCTCCAATTTCACTTCTTACTGTTTCCCTCTTTTCCTTAACCCTGACGGCAGCACTGCCGTCTCATCTGTCTCTAAGGCTCAGACTTTCTGTAAGAACTCCACCCTGGACGATTCTGGGCATATTCCTCTTACTCACCCCCGCTCTGACTCCTTTATGCCCGTTATTAAGATTCTTCCAAATGATGTTTTCTATGCCCTCTCTGGCCTCAACTCTCAGAAGGCTTATGGACCTGATGGAGTGCCTCTTATTGCCCTTAAAAACTATACTTCCGTGCTGACACCCTGCCTGGTCAAACTCTTTCGTCTCTGCCTATCAATATCTACCTATCCTTCCTGCAGGAAGTATGCCTTTGTACAGCCTGTGCCTAAGAAGGGTGACCGTTCCAATCCCTCAAACTACCGCCCTATAGCTTTACTCTTATGTACATTTAAAGGTTTTGAATCAATCCTTAATCTACTGGCGATCTTCTTGCTCCCTTAACTGACTCTTGGTCATCCTCTTTTAGCCATTTCGGTGAAACTTTATCAGTTGCGCTAGACATATTCTAAACTGCCCTCTTTTAGATTCTATCCCTCTCTCTGTTCCTTTATCTCCAGTTTCCTTTCCGGCCGTTGTATCTCTGCGGTGGTAGACGGTCACTGTTCTTCCCCTAAACCTATCAACAGTTGTGTTCCACAGGGCTCTGTCCTATCAGCCACTCTCTTCTTGTTATTCATCAATGATCTTCTTTCAATAACAAACTGTCCTGTCCACTCATACGCCGACGACTCCACTCTGCATTATTCAACTTCTTTCAATAGAAGCCCATCCCAACAGGAAGTACACGACTCCAGACTGGAGGCTGCAGAACGCTTAACCTCACACCTTCCAATCATTTCCGATTGGGGTAGAAGAAACCTTGTGTCCTTCAATGCCTCAAAAACTCAATTTCCCCACCTATCAGCTCGACACAATCTTCCAAACACCTATCCGCTATTCTTCAACAACACTCAGCTGTCACCTTCTTCAACACTAAATATCCTCGGTCTATTCTTAACTCAAAATCTCAACTGGAAACTTCATATTTCCACTCTCGCTAAATCAGCTTCCTCGAGGTTGGGCGTTCTGTATCGTCTCATCCAGTTCTTCTCCCCCGCACAGTTGCTGTCCATATACAGGGGCCTTGTCCGCCCTCGTATGGAGTATGCATCTCACGTGTGGGGGGGAGGGTGCTCCACTCACACAGCTTTTCTGGACAGCGTGAAGTCTAAGGCTCTTCGTCTCATCAGCTCTCCTCTTCCAACTGATAGTTTTCTACCTCTTAAATTCCGTCGCGATGTTGCCTCTCTTTTTATCTTCTATCGCTATTTTCACGCTGACTGCTCTTCTGAACTTGCTAACTGAATGCCTCCTTCCCTCCCGCGGCCCTGCTGCACACGAATTTCTACTCATGTTCATCCCTATACTGTCCAAACCCCTTGTGCAAGATTTAACCAGCATCTTCACTCTTTCATCCCTCACGCTGGTAAACTCTGGAACAATCTTCCTTCATCTGTATTTCCTCCTACTTACGACTTGAACTCTTTCAAGAGGAGGGTATCAGGACACCTCTCCTCCCGAAATTGACCTCTCTTTCGGCCACCTCTTTTGATTTTCTTTTTCTCAGGAGCAGCGAGTAGCGGGCTTTTTTTATATTATTGTTTTTTTTTTTTGTGCCATTGAGCTGTCTCTTTTTTTTGTAAAAACACTTTCACACTCACACTCACTCACGCACGCACGCACGCAGGCACGCAGGCTCACTTACTCATTCACCGTTCTTTGCGACGCGCACAACGTCGTCGAGGCCACTGTGTGAGATGTGACCTTCGCCCATACCGCCCGAGGTGACCACCAGGTCGTATGTGTCTGAGAGAGAGAGAGAGAGAGAGAGAGAGAGAGAGAGAGAGAGAGAGAGAGAGAGAGATGTAAAAGAAAAATACGTATATTAATCTTTACATATGAAACAACAACAATAACAATAATTCCACTCACCCAACTCTCCTGGACAGAGTGGAGTCTAAGGCTCTTCGTCTCATCAGTTATCCTCGTCTTACTGACAACCTTCTACCTCTTAATTAAATTCCGCCGCTATGTTGCCTCTTTTTCTATCTTTTATCGATATCTTCATGATGACTGTTCTTCTGAACTTGCTAACTGCATGCCTCCCTCCCTCCCGCGGCCCCGCTGCACACGACTTTCTACTCATGCTCATCCCTATACTATCCAAAACCCTTATGCAAGAGGTAAACTCTGGAACAACCTTCCTTCGTCTGTATTTCCCCCTGTCTATGACTTGACATATTTCAAGAAGTGTATCAAGACACCTCTCCTCTCGAAATTGACCTCTATTTTGGCTACTCTTTACTTTTATCTTTTATGGGAGCGGCGAGTAGCAGGCTTTTTTTTGTAATCTTCTTGTTGCCCTTGAACCGTGTCCCTTGATGTAAAAAAAAAAAACTACTAATACCTTTGGGCACGGTGGAGTGTCCGCTGCCGATAAACTCCAGGAAGTCGTTGGTATAGATGCCAGTCTCCCGCTGCTTCATCATGCCCTCCGACGGGTCCACAGCGTATATGTGCCTGTGGGAGCGGCTGTAGTAGTTGCAGTAGTAGTAGTAGTAGTAGAAGTTATAGCAGTAGTAGTAGTTGTTGGGAATCCGTAAATTTACCCTACCCAACAGTTAGGTCACTCGCAAAGTGAATAACACACCCGTCAGACAATCCCAAACAAACAAGTGCTTACCAGCTATTAGGTGGTGAAGGTATCCAACAAGCAACTCCAGACAGCCGAACAAATAATAATCCTACCGGATCCGTGTAGTAAAATCTATCTGTCTCAAATAACTGCTGGGGGCACTTAGCTGAGAAGCGGGTTTCAAAAGATATTGTTGTCTCTGAAGTCTCGTTGCCGGGTGTAGTATCCCTCAGTCAGTTAATAGAAGGTACACTGCGTCCGAGTTAATGGGTGGGCTGCAGTGCCTTGGTCTTTACTATGTGAAGGCCGATGGTGGAGTGAGAGAAAACCAACCACGTGGGTCTGAAGCGATATTTTTAATTTCTCTCGCCAGATGGCGTGGCTTTCCTCTCTGTTTCCATCGGTTAAATTATCCTCGCTCTTTAATTTTAATTCAGCAAGAACAATTAGTTATTATTTAATGAAGGAAACACTTCACTATTGTTATTCCTTTCATGGTAAATGTGGTTAGTCTTCAGGCAGTGCATAAGTTGATTCTGTCTCGGTTTGGGAGCCGATGACCGAAGTATTTAACTACCATCCAAGGCTTATTTGAGCTCAAACGATACTCATAGTTGGCTTGAACTCTCGGCCCGAGACTAGTTCCATAGGGGAAATAGTTAATTTGTCTAGTCCCCCGGTTAACTGGCCTAATTCCTAACATAGTATAGCCTATCGATTTTAATTTGAACCCTTGGGCGCCACACAAGGATTCCCCACGAGACCGCGCTGGTGCCACATCACTCCATTACTCTCCTCAGAGAGGGTGGCTATCTCTCTCTCTCCCTCTCTCTCTCTCTCTCTCTCTCTCTCTCTCTCTCTCTCTCTCTCTCTCAATGGCTGCGCAGGGCGGTAGAGAGAGATCTAATAAATTTCTCCATTGTGGCGTAACGTTGAATGGTGCGGCCTGGCGCCTGTTGCCAAGGTCCGTCGGGCGGCAAAGTTGCATGAGCCACGTTGCCAAGTGATATGGAAGGTTTACTGAGTCGTTGTCTTTCCCTCTAATCCCAGGTCGAGTGCCCCAGTCTGCGGGATCTGCGAGAGCAGTACCTCTCCCGGTGTCGTGATGTACATGGGAATTTTTCCCTTTCCCTAATGCTGGGTGAAAAGGCGCTCACCCCTGGACATGACGTCATGGGGTATCTGTAGGAGATGGGCATCCTCCATCTCTTGTAGGGTCTCTTCATAGAAAGTTCTTTGTATTTCACTAATGCATTTTTAATAAACATTTTATTATATTTTAAACTAGTGCTATATCTAAATGGACCATTTCAAAACTATCTTCCTAATAATATTTATCACCCTTAGATTATTTTAATTATTTGCCTTCCATTTTATTACTCCGGTGCCATATGACCAAGATGTTGCGGCGCCATGAAAGAAACTCTAAATCAATCAATCAATCAATCCCTCTAATCCCAAGCCATTCAAAACACCACGCAGTCGTATTATGAATGTATGTAAATTCCATAAATAGATAACGTACAGACTAACAGTGAGACAAAACGTCATGCGCAGGTCATCGCTAGATCTGAAAACAATGGGGGTTTCCCCGGGCCAAGTCACAGTGCTCAATTTTAAGTTAGAGTTGATGGACTATAGTAATGCCGCTCCTGCCCGCTCCCAGTTCCCACCCAGCGGCCCTGCCTCTACACAAGCTGCTGTAATTTCCAACACATCATCTTCATCTCTTGACGTTGGACTCGTGTTGAGGCTGAGGCACTGGCAGGCAGGAGGCAGTGGACTGGAGGATATTTAAGTAAGGTGACCGGACATCCCCCTGTCTGCGGCCCTGCGGCACCCACCTGAAGCCTTACCGGTGGAGTTCGCGGCCCACGCAGCCCGTCCCAGCGGCCACGTCCAGCACCCTGGCCTTAGCTCGCCGCTCCGGGGGTACCCAACGCAGCGCCTCCTCCAGCGTGATGGCGGGGCCACGGTACCCGCCTTTCCAGATCATCTAAGGGGACGGGGAAGCGGGTGATTACAGGTGGGTACCCCAGGGGCCGCATCACTTCACTCCCGGACCTCAAGGAGTAGTCGCCGGTTTAACTCAAAATCATTCCAGCGATACCCCATGATTCTGCGTAGGCACTTGGTACCGAAGGCATCTCTCTCTCTCTCTCTCTCTCTCTCTCTCTCTCTCTCTCTCTCTCTCTCTCTCTCTCTCTCTCACCATCTCCTCGTAGTTCTCGGACCACTCGTTGTAGCCGACCACCATATCCTCCGGCGTGACCCCCGGCCTGTGGACTTTCGCGATCACCCTCATTGCCACGTCGCCCCGACTGCCGCCCTCAGACATTATCCTGCAGCAGGGAAGAGACAGAAGAATCACAGGTAGGGCAGGAATACAGTACAGTACAAATCCTTTATACATCCTTTATATATTTACAATGGTAGGTACAGTTTTCTAGCCCCGCGCCGCACTCCTCGCTGATTTGCCGGCTGGCTCTCAAGCTCCGCCCACCTCCATGGCAAGTGTGGCCCGCCTCTCTCTCTCTCTCTCTCTCTCTCTCTCTCTGAAATGGAATAGACTAAGCAATCACATAGTTAGTGCAGCGACGGTAGCTTGGTTTGAGTAGACTGGATAGCTACATGGACGAGGATGACAGGTGACAGTGAGGTGTGGGTGCAGTAAGGCTCTCCGGCTTATTGCACGGCCAGCTGAAGTTGCTCACTCTCTCTCTCTCTCTCTCTCTCTCTCTCTCTCTCTCTCTCTCTCTCTCTCTCTCTCTGTGTGTGTGTGTGAGAGAGAGAGAGAGAGAGAGAGAGAGAGAGAGAGAGAGAGAGAGAGAGAGACTCGTGATCAGGGTATTATGAATGAACTACACACACACACACACACACACACACACACACACACACACACACACACACACACACACACACTCTCCCAGGCTTCACGGTCTGACAGGGCGGCAGTTTGAGCCCGCTCAGGCCGGATTCTTTCCGTTGACTAGGAGTGGTTACTGTCCCCCCTTGAGCAAGGGGGATGGGGTGTGTGGTGTGTGAGGTCCTGGCAGTACCCATAGATCGACGATAAAGAGCACTTGCTCATGTCGGGAGGGTACCTGCTGGCGATTACGAGACCAACGCGTGATCAGGTCGTGGTGAATTACACACACACACACACACACACACACACACACTTTACACGTGGCAATTCCTGGCCGGCAATACAGCCGCGACGATCTAGCGGCTAGACCGGCTGGGAGCTCTCGGGAGAAAGTACCTTCACACGTGGGAGGAGCCGCCGGGAGCATCAAGACGTAAACTGCTAGTAAATGCAAGGGCATGAATTCACCCCAGACACCCCAAAAGGCTACTACCATATCTTAAAACCACAATGAGTTTGGTCCATCAGCCTAATATTGTAGAAATACTTTAAGTAAACGAGTTTTATCATAAGTAGTATTGATTGATTGATTGATTGTTTATTGCTGCATTTAACAACAAAGGAGAAGGGAGGAACATGCCATCCCAACCCCCAGGCATTACATAATGTGATTATATAATACACGAAAATAACCGTTCCTTATACCTCCTTCGATATCTCGCAAAGAGATAAACATTTCCCTCAGTGTTGCTGCCACTCTCTCAAAAGTTGTTTTGCGCAGACTCTGCTTCTTGTAGAGCTTATCTTGTGGGTCCCACAAGTGTCGATGCTGTCTCACTTCCTCTAGCAATGCCACCTCGGCCTCCCGGCTCCAAATCTTGTTATCTGCATCTGTCATTTCTTGTTTTATTGGCGCCGACATGTTGTTTACCTGGCCGCCAGTCGGCAATACAAGACGGACACGCTCAGCTGCAGAGAACTTGCCGCGAGAAGAGCTCCCAGACCCAGACCCAGACCAAAAATGCTGCCGCGCCTGTATTGCCAGCCGCGAATTGCCAGGTGTAAAGCCGCCTTTAGAGGTGAGGTTCGTGATTTAAATGAGAAGAGATCGCAAGAAGAGAAGAGGGAGTTTTTTTTTCGAGAGTAATGGATATGAAAATGAGAAAGTAGTTCATAGGGTCGAGAGGAAGAAGGGAATAAAACTAACAGAAAAGGAGAAAGGGTGGAAAGTGACATATACGAATATTAATGGAACAGTTTCATCGTAGATAGAATTAACGACTATTTGAGAGACAAAGAACCTGATATTGTGGGGCTGACGGAAACTAAGTTGTGACCCATTTGAGGTGGTGGGGATTGGAGAAGGTACAAACAACATATGGAGGAGAGACAGAAAGATAAAACAGGGAGGAGGTGTGATGTTGATGGTTGAAAAAGGCATTAGGGTGGAGGAGGTAATTGAGGGTGAAGGCTTGACAGAGGTGTTGAAAGTGAAAATTGTGGGTGCTGAAGGAAGAAGGAGGCATTATGTAGTAGGGTATGTGCCCCCATGAACAAGCGTATGGGGTTGCGGGAATATAAACAAATGATACAAGACGCGGTGAGTTGCAAGGATGAAATGTTGAAGGAGTGTGAAAGAATAATTATAATGGGTGATTTCAACTGCATGGAGGTGGAATGGGAGAATTGGCAGACGCAGGAGCAGACGAGTCGTGGGGAGGAAGACTCCTGCAACTGGCAGTGGAACATGTGCTGACTCAGTGGATCAAGGAACATACCAGATTCGGGAAAGAAGGCGAGGCGTCAAGACTAGACCTGGTATATATTTAGTAAGGGGCAGGAAATAATAGAAAATCTTAACGTAGATTGTCCAATAGCGAAGAGTGACCATGAGGTTGTGGAATTTGAAGTATCAGAAAAGAAAACGATTGACCGAAAAGAGGATCACAAAATTGGGAGAAGCAACTACTGTGACTTTGTTAGCATGAGAACCTTTTTTGAAAATGCAAATTGGAGTGGGCTGTTCAAAGCCAAGAGTACACAGGATACGTGGGAGGCGTTTTTAAAGCTATACAAGGAAGCCGAAAATAGATATGTCCCCAAGGTAACCAAAAAGGATGTTGGTAAAGGAGTGGTTTAACAAGAGATGCGAGATAATTAGAAAGAGAAAGAGGAAGCTTGGAAGGGATGGAGGAGACGAAGAAGAATTAACTCGTGGAACGATTTCAAACAAGCAAGGAATGAATATACAAAGATTAGAAGAGAAGAAAAAAGGAAATATGAAAAAGATATAATCGACAAGTGAAAAGACCTACCCAAACTATTTTATAGACGTGTGAACGGCAAATTAAAGAACAGAAAAAATCGATAAACTGAAAATGGATGAAACCACATATGAGGACCCAGCAAAGATGGCAGAGGTGATGAATAACAGCTTCCATAGAATTTTGCAAAGAAGAATTTGTACAACCCCGGGCCAGGAAAAGGAAAGAGTCAGTTAACTGTGCACGAGCTCAAAGAAAGTTTGAACAAATTGGATGTAAGAAAGGCGACGGGGCCGGATGGAGTATCAGGGTGGATCTTGAAAGAATGTAGTGATCAACTTGCAGAGAAACTGCACTCCATAATGAGTGCCTATCTGAGTGAAGAAAAGGCACCACAAGATTGGAAGAGAGCAAACATAGTACGGTACCGATTTTTAAGGGAGGCAAGAGAGCGGACCCATTAAATTACAGACCGGTATCACTCACTAGTGTGGTTGCGAAGGTATGTGAGAGACTGGTTAAAACAGGTGGCCGGATTTCTTAGAAAGTGAGAAAATTATATCGTATTTCCAGAGAGAGAGAGAGAGAGAGAGAGAGAGAGAGAGAGAGAGAGAGAGAGAGAGAGAGTGCACACGTTCACGTGAAGGCTGATGAAGGAGCGGAACATCAAAGCCTCGACTCTAGATAATACGCCTCGTCTTCTCTGGTGTTATTATTTTGTAGTGATATCTTGGTTTAACATGTGTTACATACACATGCTACATTTATTTTCACCTCTTAATTATGGATAAAGCCTCCCTTACACTTCCTGAATAGCAGTGAACCTCTCCGCCACTCACAGCCGAACACGACGAACATCGTTTATTCACAACAACACTTGAGTAGCACTACTGCGACGTTGCCGGTTGGAGGGAAGGCTTACCACAGTGGGTACAGGAACTCATTTCCGCAAATGTACCAGGAACATCAACAGCTCTCTCCTCCTGAATTTTGCAAAATCCAGAAAGTTGAGAATTGCGGGTTCCTGGTACCAGAGACCAGAGCTGCACCGCTGGACTTGATATAGCGATGCCGGAGGTGTAGCTAAGGAGATCGACCACATTATCGTAAATACTCGTTGGAGGATCCTTCAGAACTGCAGGGTTTACCGGAGTGATGCGTTCTTTGCAACTGACCATAGGCTTGTTGTTGCAACACTCAAGCTTCATGTTAGGTCAAAAAGAATCTCGAGATGCAACACTACTGTGTTCCATCTCGAGAGGCTGAAGGACCTGGCATGTGCTCAGGAGTATGCAGTGACGGTCTCAAATCGGTTCGATGTGCTCAGCACCCTGGAAGACCCTGTAGAACTGTGGAATACCTTCAAACGTAAGACTCTGCAAGATGCCGAGGAGTGCACTGGAGAGCGCCCGAGATCTAGGAGTGCCTTTGCCTCGGTGGAGACGTTGGATAATATTGAGGAGAGTCGCGCTGCCAGACTTGCTGGGAAGCGGGACCAATACAGGGCTATGTCGCGTAGGACTAGAGCTCTCCTGAGGAGAGACAAGGAGAGGTGTGTCAGGAATCTCGCTGAGGAAGTCGAGGGCCATTTAAATGCGAATGACCCCCGACCTGCTTATCGAGCCGTGAAGATGCTCCGCTCCAAGTCTCCCTCTTATTAGGTGAGCACTATCCGAACAGCTGACGGCTGCCTCGTGTCTTACGTGAATGGGCAGAGGGCACGTTGGGCTGAGAACTTTGAGCAGCTGTACATGGTGGACTCTCCACGTCGGCAGCTTCCAGTTGCTGGGTTACAAGTGGTGGATGCTGACCCACCCATTGACGAAAGTTCATCCTCTTTGGTTGAGGTCAAAGAGGCTGTGGCTAAGTTGAGGGGTGGGAAGGCACTTGGCATGCTGTCCGGATCTTTAATCAACCTTAACTTCAGCAACTTCGGTCAAGAGGAGCACCGGGAGGCATCATGGGCCAAGCAAGTCATACATCACGCCAGCCACCATAAATAAAATTAGCTTGTGCTACTAACAGGCTGGGGCCGTCTATAACGCCCCTCAAAAAACCCTACCGGCGCTAGAGACAGCACAAAAATGTGTAGCAAATCTGAGGCATTCCAGTGGAAAACAAGTTTGCGGTCCTCGGCCTGTGTTTCTGGAGTGACGGGAGGAAATGTTGTGGGCAGCCCGGCGTGGCGATAAATCTCATCAATGTATTTTAGTCTATCCGATCCTGATTTGCGCATGCGCAGAACCCAATGTTTACTATCACAGAGTGTTGATATTAGTTTGTCCAGGCAAGATGGCGGCAATACAGCATGCTAGTTTTTATGAGAGAATGACCAAATTCCAGGATGACATTCAAGGGTTATCACATTTATCACATTTTCCGACATACAAGGGGTATAGGTTATCACATTTATTACATTTACCGACATACAAGGGGTATAGGTTATTACATTTATTACATTTACCGACATACAAGGGGTATAGGTTTTCACATTTATCACATTTACCGACGTACAGTATTGGGGGAGGCGGTGGCTGAATCGACAGAGTAACACCACCGCGTTCAGGAGGACGCGAGTTCAATCCCCGCCCGGTGCCACCAAGCTGGGATTTTTCAGCCGCCGCCGAGTGGCTTAAAACTACCCACATGCCGTCTAGAAGACCACCTATCAACCCGGACTCTAGATTCTAGGATTAAAGATGAGCTCCGGGAGGGCAGCATGAGCCAATGCAAGATGGCGCCACTGTAAACACTCGCCTGCGCCAGAACGGGCAGGGCCGACCATCAGGACCCACCGGGAAGAAGCCTTGGGCCGACCATCAGGCCCCACCGGGAAAAAGCCTACCGGCGCTATAGGCCGCGACGTAAAAAAAAAGAAAAAAAAACAGGGGGTGCAGGTTATTTCACCAATCACATTTACCGAGGTACAAGGGGTGCAGGTTATCTCACTTATCACATTTACCGACATAGGGGATGGTGGCAAACGGCACGCACCCTTAAGGTTTCACTCCAGATTTTGCATCAATTTTGTATTATATTCAGAGATAGTTGGTGTTTTTGCAATCTTTATTCATCATTAAACAAAATAAACTCTCTTTGGAAAAACTACTTTGGATCCTTTACTCATGAATTAAAAAAAATAAAATAGCCACAAGTGGACCATTTTGTACAACGGTCGGGGCAAAACGGACCTTACGTATGGGGCAAAATGGCCCTCATATGGAAATGCTTGGTAACATGCCAAACATACGTTTTGACAGAGAATCACATTAAAAAGATTACTTAACAAAACTAAAATAATCTAGTTCTTATTCCATTAGAAAACAATTGCTCTTAGGCTCAGTAGCATGAACAACAATGAATTCCAAATGAAAAGTGATATTACCTTCCTGAACATCAAGTTCTTATTCCATTACAAAAATAAATGATCTGTGGCTCAATAGCATGAACACCAATGAACACTCATGAAACTACTCACAAGTGAAAGTGAAATTACCTTTCTGAACATAAAAGTTCTTAATGCATTACACAAATAATTGTTATTTTGCTCAATAGCATGAACAACATGAACTCATGAACGAAAAGTGACGTTACGTTCCTGAACATAAAATTAATATTCATATAAAACAGAGAACACTTTGTCCTTATCTTTGTTCACTGAAGTTGTGAATTAGTTAGCAGCAAAAAATAATTATTATTGTTAAGTGGGCCGTTTTGCCGCAAGGGCAATGAAAATGTTAACAACAATCTCAGCGGAACAATGGCGGTGCAGAAAAATGTTTCAATAGTCAGACTCATGCACAGAGTAATACCAAAGAATCATGCAATAACACATGAAATTATGAGTCACAGTACTCCTATAAACACGATTTTATCAGACCTTACCAATAGATCAGCTGGTGATAAAATATTCTGGGATTTTTCACACACAAACAAACGACTGCGTCCAAACTTGCCCTGATATTACAGCTGACTAATGAGCCGAGGAGTAAGTCCATATCATTATCAATAGCTGGCAGATGCTAAAACACAGAAAACAGGGTGGTCCATATTACCTACCTATGCTAATTTGCCCACCTTCCCTACAAGTGGTGCAGGTTATCTTATGTATCACATTTACCGACATACAAGGGTAGGTTATCTCATTTATCACATTTACCGACATACAAGAGGTGCAGGAATCAACTTTCATATTTCACGAATTTTCCAAATTCAAAACATACGTCATCATTTACTTTCATAAAAACAAATATAAACTCGGTGGACAGATCACAATAAGTAAGCGAGAAAGACATGGTACCGTGCCGAAAATAATCCGTCCTGTGTATGTAAACAAAGTCCGCGCATGCGCAGATCAGGATGGGATGTTCACCCATAGCGGATCGTTGGCAACACTGCTTACATCACAATGGCCGCTTCCCCGCTTAAACCAAAACAAATGTAGGCTATGCCTTTTCACTGGTGTTCTAATGCGATTCTGTTGATTTCTCGACCTCATTTGAAATGCATATTAGTCGATTTCATGCTCCCCCACCCAAAAACCCCGTGTTCCCACAGGACCCCAGGATCGTTTAGGGAAGGGGATAGGCATAACTTGAAAAGAGGTATAACTCGAAAAGTAGACATTTGCGACGGAAATGAGGAACAAAATCACGGAATTCTCTACATCTATCACCTGAAAAACATGAACCACATGAGAAAATCGTTGGTTGGGTGAAACCGTAAATTGACCAAAAAAAGTTACTGCAAAATAATAGCAGTTTTCTTAAATGCATAATAATAACTTAGTATTCGTAAATGCAAAGTAATGGCTTAGTTTCATAAATGCAAACGAATCGCTTAGTATTCTTAAATGCAAAATAATAGCTTTGTAATTCAATTCAATTCATAATAGCCTACTAGTTTCCTAAATGCGCCGGCTGGCATGGTCGATGACGTCATTACATAACATTGTCAAGCGAGAGTTAAATGGTTTCATCATTATATATTTTTAGATCATATCAGAATATTTGTGCAAGTTATCAATGTTTTCTTCGTATTTTCTTAGGGAGGACGTTGCAGGAATGAATACAACATTTATTCAAATGCATAATAGCCTTGTAAACAACTTTAGCTGTCCTTGACTAAATTTGAACGAAATGTCAAAGAGACATTTTCGTCCACAAATTACAAACTTGTTATCAGTGTGCACAACTGACAAATTCATATCTAATAACTTATGGAGAGTGTATATGTAGTGACATATCTGAACATTAGCCTCTTTCCATGCGGTGTATATATTTTAAAGTCAGGGCCGGTGAACGAAACTCAGTGGACAGTGTGTCAACACTTGTGTCCCACGATTGTACAACAGTAGTTTTCCTGGGTTATTGGTCATCGAGATCCCTGACTTTAAGCACTGTAAAAAGACAGGGAGGGATGGTAGCTGGGGTAGTGCTAATTGCCATTTGAGCTATGTAAAAAGCAACGAAAGGGGAGGGGGTGAAACGGGGCAGTATACACGATTTGCCGTTTCTGTTGTAACCGACGGTGGAATTTACGAGCTCACATAACTATACACGGAAGGAAGTACTCTTGTAGGTGATACAATCCTTTCACTTTCTTATTCCAGAAACATCAGTACAAACCTCTTGTGCTGCTACGAGGCAACCCACGGAAGTACTTACCAGGAATCGGTGTTCGGTCCCTCAGGCTGCCACTCTCTCGCTGCGTCAATCTAGGTTACACGCGACACAACAACTGGTCACATGCGTTCGGAAGAGTATTTAGGAGCCTCAAAGGGTACGTGATGGTTACACTTATGGCAGGGCACGCGCCACTACACCGGACTCCTCATATGTGAGCTCCGTCACCTCAGGCAGCCGTGCGCCACCCTGCAGTGTTGCCACCGCCGTTGGGGTAGATTCCCTGGGACAAGATTACCCGATGTCTACTCAGAATAGTATAATCAGTATGAGTTGATTAACGATGAGTGAATGGTATTTGCTTTTGAGACTATTTGAGAAAATATCACCCGCTAAGAGTTAAAAAGTAAAGTTGATTATGTCGGAATTTGAAAACTTTCCATCGCCTATAGATGACTGAACTTCTGTTGGAGAAACAAACAATGAAACCTACTCGTCCCCGGATCCGATGCGAGTTAACAAACAACGTCGTTGTCTGAGAATTACAATTCATTTCTTATAAATTTTTATTTTATTGAAAATGAAGATTACGAAGATTCAAAACAATTACTTCCATAAAACGCTGAGCTGCATACAAAAAACAAAGCAAATATTACAAGTGTAAACACAAGATTTACTTATGCTCGTTAAGTGCTTGCTTCGTGCCTACGTGTGGAGCCTGCCACCACTAGTGGAGGGTACAGTGGAAGTGATGCAACATCTTGTCAGGATGGCACGACAGTGCGGCAAATTTATATGCAACCCTTATCTCCCCATAATGGAGGCTCGTTACTCTTCTGGTGCCTACCGTCGTGATTTCCCTCAGTTTGTTGAGACATAAAAGAATCGATAGACGGATGATTTTGTCCTCTCTCTCCCTCTCTCTCTCTCTCTCTCTCTCTCTCTCTCTCTCTCTCTCTCTCTCTCTCTCTCTCCACTGCACCCCATCAGGCCGTCCAGATTTATCAATTTTTTCCCGTCCATGCGGATTGTTAATAAAAGCTTGACTGAAATGACGGAATGGTCATTTTCAATTTAGATATGTTTGCTTGGTTACATTTGTACGTGTGTGTGTGTGTGTGTGTGTGTGTGTGTGTGTGTGTGACAGGGACTGAATATATTTTTTTTTGGCTCAGGCGCCTAGTTGAAGTGGGGTGAATGAACAACTTTTAGATTTTTCTGAGCCTGAGGTCTTCCCTGGTAGCATGACCCTGTCTGGCGGTATTCATTGGTAGCTGTCATTACCTTTAACCACCGGCAAATTGATAATATTCTCCTGATAAGGCTTTCACCTTTTAAAGCCTTTAAAAGAGGATAGTACACATTTTTTTATGTATCAAGTGATATATACATCCTTTTTAATTTAACAAAATGCACTTATATTCATCAACAGGCCTACGAAAGTTAGTCCCCAAGTCACATGGGAACACATTGATTCATTTTGCAGGCTAAAGACAAGTTTTCAGGGCTGGTGTCACCGAAATATCTTTTATCAGATGATGCTTCATCATTGTGGTCAGTTATGAAGGCCTGTTTGCTTTCAGGGCTGTCGTGATTCTCTTAACAGAAAACTCCCTCGATTTCATCTGCCGTCGTTCGTCAGTTCTTGCGACATATCTTTGTGTGGATTTCCTTCATCCTGTGGTCCTTTACCACGAAACCGCCTTCGTGTAATATCATTCTATCGTCATCAGAGTGCATTGTAGAAAGTGAATCATGGTCTCGCATACATCGTCCTCACTTCCATCATCATCCGAAGTGGCATTATAGATGCTGTCTGTCTTGACTTATGTCCTTTAAACAAATTCTTCCACAATTTCTTTGTCCTTGGCAGCCTATTTCTTCTCTGCTGCTGCTAGCCCGTTGCGTATCGATGATATTTTTTGTAGCCTTTTCTTTCTTTCTGCACCATCGTCGAATGCAGCGGATGCCCTTTTCATCACATCGAGGGGTACAGGGGCCCGGCCCGTTTTTCTGATGTACTTTCGCGGCATCTGATATCAAACAGATTACAATGAGGATTAAAAAATAATCATTCACACATGATGGGTAAGATGAACTGATGCTTCATCTGTCCCCAAACAAGGTTCATCTTACCCCTCCGCGGCCATTTTGAATGAATCGTTTGTAAATATGTTAATACAATTGTAGGTTCTTCCCTTTTTCATTTTATTCAGAATTTTTCCTTAAAGTGCATATGACGAACAACACATCTTTGATTTAGTTCCTCATGGGTGCAGTTGCAAAGGACGGGGATGGATGGACGAGAGTGAATGGGAAGATAGGTAAGGCAAGGAAGGGGATGAATGAAGAGAAGGGGAAGGAGTGGGTGGAAACATGGAAACATGGAAATGCAGGCAACAGAAAGCCTATTGGCTCATTACGAGGTCGCCCGCTTGGGTGATTTAATCTGCTCGACCGCCACTTGGGGCTTGGTGAGCAGATGAAAGCACCTCGATATTGAGGAGCAGATGGAAGCCCCTCGTTATTCAGTTTACTCCCGACGCAGCGAAATGACGGTCGATTCTATATTTGAAGGAGTTGATGGTATTCGCATTTACTACTTCTGAGGGAAGATTGTTCCAGTGGCGGATGACTCGGTTTGAAAAGAAACTCCTTCCAATGTCTGTGTTACATCGACTCAACTGAATGGGTAAACCGTTATTTCTAGTTCTTGAGTTGGTTTGCAGTTCAAAGAATTTGGAGTAATCGACGTTATTGAACTTTTTTAGATACTTGAAGACTTGAATCATATCCCCTCGTAGGCGTCTTTTCTCCAATGTAAAGAGATTGAGTCGCTTGAGTCGTTCCTCGTACGGTTGAGCCCTGAAGGTTGGAATCATCTTTGTGGCGCGTCGTTGAATCCTTTCCAGTAAAGCAATGTCCTTTCTGTAATTGGGAGACCAGAACTGCACTGCATACTCGAGGTGCGGTCTTACCATGGAATTATACAAGGATAGCATCACGTCTGGTGTTTTACACTCGAAGTTCCTCGCTATGAACCCGAGCATAATGTTGGCCTTGTTGTATGCTGGCCTTGTTGTATGCTGGACATGTCGCCGAATGGCCAAGACTATTCGGGGACATGTCCCCAATATTCGGCGAATAAATCTCGACACGGCTAACGGGTCGCGGTGGGTGGTGTACTCGGGGGTCTATATATCTATATATCTATTTTTGGTTTATCTCTCTCTCTCTCTCTCTCTCTCTCTCTCTCTCTCTCTCTCTCTCTCTCTCTCTCTCTCTCTCTCTCTCTCTCTCTTTATATATATATATATATATATATATATATATATATATATATATATATATATATATATATATATATATATATATATATATATATATATATATATATATATATATATATATATATATATATATATATATATATATATATATATATATATATATATACATATATATATATAATATATATAATTTGAAGAATATATATATATATATATATAACTAACATTTTCATTTATTTATATTAATTATTATTTATAACTTTATTTATTTAATATCATTATTCTGCCATTATTTAACTTTGTTTCATTTTCAGTTATTTAGATTTATTCTCTTCTTTCAGTTACTGGTTTGTTTACTGATATTACGTAAAATTCATTCTTCATAATTAATTTACTATTTATAACTTTATTTATTTCTTAATATCATTATTCTGCCATTATTTAAACTTTGTTTCATTTTCAGTTATTTAGATTTATCTCTTCTTTCAGTTACTGGTTTGTTTACCGATATTACGTAAACATTCATTCATTCTAAAATATTTGTAGGAGTAAAACATAAACAAGTCACATTTATATATTTTATTACACATACTATCATACATATTACCACTCATATTACCACACATGGTATTTACTCGCCCACAATTCTGTCCTGTCAGGCCACTGCTCCCCGGGTGTTGTAGTAGTCCATGAGGTAGGCGCGGATTCCCGTGCTCTTGTATGCCACATGGGCATCAGATGATCAGCTGTCAGAAATCTTGGCACTGTCGGAATTGTTTCCGACATGTCGCCGACACTTCAGAGAGAGAGAGAGAGAGAGAGAGACCAAATCATCCGTCTACTGACCTGTATGTCCTCACTAAACTGAGGGAAATCACGAACGGTAGGTATAATAATTTATGAAGAGTAACGATCCTCCATTATGGGAGGTAAGGGTTGCATATGACTTGCGCTACACTGTCGTGTCATCCTGACAAGATGTTGCATCACTTCCACTGTACCCCTCCACTAGTGGTGGCAGCGCTCCACACGTAGGCACGAAGCAAGCACTTAACGAGCATGAGTAAATCTTGTGTTTACACTTGTAATATTTACTTTTGTTTTTGTGTATACGACTCAGCGTTTAGGAAGTAATTGTTTGAATCTCATAAACTTCATTTTTTAAGAAAATAAAAATGTATAAAATGCATTTTTAATTTCTCAGACAACGACGTTGTTTGTTAACGCGCATCGGATCGGGACGAAGTAGGTTTCATTGCTTTGTTTCTCCAACAGAAGTTCAGTCATCTATAGGCGATGGAAAGTTTTAGATTCCGCCATAATCAACTTTTCTTTTGCTCTTAATAATTATTTTCTCAAATAGTCTCCAAAGCAAATACCTTCACTGATCGTTAATCAAGTCATACTGAGTATACTATTC
Organism: Eriocheir sinensis; assembly: GCF_024679095.1. NCBI lineage: Eukaryota > Metazoa > Arthropoda > Malacostraca > Decapoda > Varunidae > Eriocheir > Eriocheir sinensis. The sequence goes on along the minus strand of NC_066531.1, from coordinate 15,683,921 downwards.
TGGGGAGACCTCAGGTAACCTTGTCAGGAATCTACCCCAACGGCCGGTGGCAACACTGCAGGGTGGCGCACGGCTGCCTGAAATGACAGGGCTCCACATATAAGGGAATCCGGCAGTAGTGGCGTGGCCTGTCATAGGTGTAACCATCACACGTATCCTTTGGGGCTCCTAAATACTCTTCGAACGCATGTGACCAGTTGTTGTGTCGCTGTAGCCTAGATTGACGCAGCGACGGAAGGGGCAGCCACAGGGACCGAACACCGATTCCTGGTGAAACCTACTTCCGTGGGTTGCCTCGTAGCAACTGAAGGTTTGTACTGATGTTTCTGGAATAAGAAAGTGAAAAGGATTATCATCTACAAAGTACTTCCTTCCGTGTATAGTTATGTGAGCTCGTAAATTCCACCGTCGGTTACAACAGAAACGGCAAATCGTGTATACTGCCCTTTTCATCCCCCACCCCTTTTCGTTGCTTTTTACATAGCTCAAATGGCAATTAGCACTACCCCAGCTACCATCCCCTCCCTGTCTTTGGCTTTACAGTGCCTAAAGTCAGGGATCTCCATGACCAATAACCCAGGAAAACTACTGTTGTACAATCGTGGGACACAAGTGTTGACACACTGTCCACTGAGTTTCGTTCACCGGCCCTGACTTTAAAATATATACACCGCATGGAAAGAGGCTAATGTTCAGATATGTCACTACATATACACTCTCCATAATTTATTATATATGAATTTGTCAGTTGTGCACACTGATAACAAGTTTGTAATTTGTGGAGGAAAATGTCTCTTTTTACATTTCGTTCAAATTTAGTCAAGGACAGCTAAAGTTGTTTACAAGGCTATTATGCATTTGAATAAATGTTGTATTCATTCCTGCAACGTCCTCCCTAAGAAAATACGAAGAAAACATTGATAACTTGCACAAATATTCTGATATGATCTAAAAATATATAATGATGAAACCATTTAACTCTCGCTTGACAATGTTATGTAATGACGTCATCGACCATGCCAGCCGGCGCATTTAGGAAACTAGTAGGCTATTGTGAATTGAATTGAATTACAAAGCTATTATTTTGCATTTAAGAATACTAAGCGATTCGTTTGCATTTATGAAACTAAGCCATTACTTTGCATTTACGAATACTAAGTTATTATTATGCATTTAAGAAAACTGCTATTATTTTGCAGTAACTTTTTGGTCAATTTACGGTTTCACCCAACCAACGATTTTCTCACGTGGTTCATGTTTTTCTGCTGATAGATGTAGAGAATTCCGTGATTTTGTTCCTCATTTCCGTCAAATGTCTACTTTTCGAGTTATGCCACTTTTCAAGTTATGCCTCTTTTCAAATGCCTATCCCCTTCCTAAACGATCTTGGGGGACCTGTGGGAACACAGGGTTTTTGGGTGGGGAGCATGAAATCGACTAATATGCATTTCAAATGAGGTCGAAATCAACAGAATCGCATTAGAACACCAGTGAAAGGCATAGCCTACATTTGTTTTTGGTTGGAGCGGGGAAGCGGCCATTGTGATGTAAGCAGTGTTGCCAACGATCCGCTATGGGTGAACATCCCATCCTGATCTGCGCATGCGCGGACTTTGTTTACATACACAGGACGGATTATTTTCGGCACGGTACCATGTCTTTTCTCGCTTACTTATTGTGATCTGTCCCACCCGAGTTTATATTTGTTTTTATGAAAGTAAATGATAACGTATGTTTTGAATTTGGAAAATGCGTGAAATATGAGAGTTGATTCCTGCACCTCTTGTATGTCAGCAAATGTGATAAATGAGATAACCACCTTGTATGTCGGTAAATGTGATAAATAAGATAACCTGCACCACTTGTACGTCAGGTGGGGCAAAATGGCATAGGTGGGTAATATGGACCACCCCGTTTTCTGTGTTTTTAGCTTCTGCCAGCTATTGATAATGATATGGACAATGATATGGACTTATCGCATCGGGGCAAGTTTGGACGCCGTCGTTTGTTTGTGTGCGAAAAATCCCAGAATATTTTATCACCAGCTGATCTATTGGTAAGTGTCTGATAAAATCGTGTTTATAGGAGTACTGTGACTCATAATTTCATGTGTTATTGCATGATTCTTTGGTATTACTCTATTACTCTGTGCATGAGTCTGACTACTGAAACATTTTCTGCACCGCCATTGTTCCGCTGAGATTGTTGTTAACATTTTCATTGCCCTTGGGGCAAAACGGCCCCTTAACAATAATAATTATTTTTGCTGCTAACTAACTCACAACTTCAGTGAACAAGATAAAATCGATAAGGACAAAGTGTTCTCTGTTTCTTTTATATGAATATTAATTTTATGTTCAGGAAGGTAAACTTTTATGTTCGTAATTTCACTTTCACTTGTGAGTTTCATGAGAGTTCATTGGTGTTCATGCTATTGAGCACAGATCATTATTTTTGTAATGCATTAAGAATTTTATGTTCAGGAAGGTAATGTCACTTTTCGTTTGTGAGTTCATGTTGTTCATGCTATTGAGCAAAATAACAATTATTTTTGTAATGGAATAAGAACTTGATGTTCAGAAAGGTAATTTCACTTTCATTTGGAATTCATTGTGTGTTCATCTGAGCCTAAACGCAATTGTTTTCTAATGGAATAGCCATTTTGCATAAGTGAGATCCGTTTTCGGTTTTGTTAAGTAATCTTTCTAATGTGATTCTCTGTCAAAACGTATGTTTGGCATGTTACCAAGCATTTCCATATGAGGCCATTTTGCCCCATACGTGAGGTCCGTTTTGCCCCGACCGTTGTACAAAATGGTCCACTTGTGGCTATTTTATTTTTAATTCATGAGTAAAGGATCCAAAGTAGTTCTTCCAAGAGAGTTTATTTTGTTTAATGATGAATAAAGATTGCAAAAACAACTATCTCTGAATATACTACAAAATTGATGCAAAATCTGGAGTGAAACCTTAAGGGTGCCGTTTTGCCCCACCTTCCCCTGTGTCGGTAAATGTGATAAGTGAGATAACCTGCACCCCTTGTACGTCGGTAAATGTGATTGGTGAGATAACCTGCACCCCCTGTACGTCGGTAAATGTGATAAATGTGATAACCTATACCCCTTGTATGTCGGTAAATGTAATAAATGTGATAACCTATATTGTATGTCTAAATAACCTATACCCCTTGTATGTCGGTAAATGTGATAAATGTGATAACCCTTGAATGTCATCCTGGAATTTGGCCATTCTCTCATAAAAACTAGCATGCTGTATTGCCGCCATCTTGCCTGGACAAACTAATATCAACACTCTGTGATAGTAAACATTGGGTTCTGCGCATGCGCAGATCAGGATCGGATAGACTAAAATACATTGATGAGATTTATCGCCACGCCGGGCTGCACAACATTTCCTCCGTCACTCCAGAAACACAGGCCGAGGACCGCGAACTTGTTTTCCACTGGAATGCCTCAGATTTGCTACACTTTTTTGTGCTGTCTGTAGCGCCGGTAGGGTTTTTTGAGGGGCGTTATAGACGGCCCCAGCCTGTTAGTGGCGCAAGCTAATTTTATTTATGGTGGCTGGCGTGATGTATGACTTGCTTGGCCCATGATGCCTCCCGGTGCTCCTCTTGACCGAAGTTGCTGAAGTTAAGGTTGATTGAAGATCCGGACAGCATGCCAAGTGCCTTCCCAACCCTCAACTTAGCCACAGCCTCTTTGACCTCACCCAGAGAGGATGAACTTTCGTCAATGGGTGGGTCAGCATCCACCACTTAACCCAGCAACTGGAAGCAGCCGACGTGGAGAGTCCACCATGTACAGCTGCTCAAAGTTCTCAGCCCAACGTGCCCTCTGCCCATTCATGTAAGACACGAGGCAGCCGTCAGCTGTTCGGATAGTGCTCACCTAATAAGAGGGAGACTTGGAGCGGAGCATCTTCACGGCTCGATAAGCAGGTCGGGGGTCATTCGCATTTAAATGGCCCTCGACTTCCTCAACAGACTCCTGACATACCTCTCCTTGTCTCTCCTCAGGAGAGCTCTAGTCCTACGCGACAGAGCCCTGTATTGGTCCCGCTTCCCAGCAAGTCTGGCAGCGCGACTCTCCTCAATATTATCCAACGTCTCCACCGAGGCAAAGGCACTCCTAGATCTCGGGCGCTCTCCAGTGCACTCCTCGGCATCTTGCAGAGTCTTACGTTTGAAGGTATTCCACAGTTCTACAGGGTCTTCCAGGGTGCTGAGCACATCGAACCGATTTGAGACCGTCACTGCATACTCCTGAGCACATGCCAGGTCCTTCAGCCTCTCGAGATGGAACACAGTAGTGTTGCATCTCGAGATTCTTTTTGACCTAACATGAAGCTTGAGTGTTGCAACAACAAGCCTATGGTCAGTTGCAAAGAACGCAGCACTCCGGTAAACCCTGCAGTTCTGAAGGATCCTCCAACGAGTATTTACGAGAATGTGGTCGATCTCCTTAGCTACACCTCCGGCATCGCTATATCAAGTCCAGCGGTGCAGCTCTGGTCTCTGGTACCAGGAACCCGCAATTCTCAACTTTCTGGATTTTGCAAAATTCAGGAGGAGAGAGCTGTTGATGTTCCTGGTACATTTGAAATGAGGTCCTGTACCCACTGTGGTAAGCCTTCCCTCCAACCGGCAACGTCGCAGTAGTGCTACTCAAGTGTTGTTGTGAATAAACGATGTTCGTCGTGTTCGGCTGTGAGTGGCGGAGAGGTTCACTGCTATTCAGGAAGTGTAAGGGAGGCTTTATCCATAATTAAGAGGTGAAATATAAATGTCGCATGTGTATGGAACACATGTTAAACCAAGATATCACTACAAAATAATAACACCAGAGAGAAGACGAGGCGTATTATCTAGAGTCGAGACTTTGATGTTCCGCTCCTTCATCAGCATTCACGTGTGAACGTGTGCACTCTCTCTCTCTCTCTCTCTCTCTCTCTCTCTCTCTCTCTCTCTCTCTCTCTCTCTCTCTCTCTCGATGGAGAAATCCGATATAATTTTCTCACTTTCTAAGAAATCCGGCCACCTGTTTTAACCAGTCTCTCACATACCTTCGCAACCACACTAGTGAGTGATACCGGTCTGTAATTTAATGGGTCCGCTCTCTTGCCTCCCTTAAAATCGGTACCGTACTATGTTTGCTCTCTTCCAATCTTGTGGTACCTTTTCTTCACTCAGAGAGGCACTCATTATGGAGTGCAGTTTCTCTGCAAGTTGATCACTACATTCTTTCAAGATCCACCCTGATACTCCATCCGGCCCCGTCGCCTTTCTTACATCCAATTTGTTCAAACTTTCTTTGACCTGCACCGTTAAATGAATCTCTTGCATAACTCTTCCTTTTTCTTGGCCCGGGGGTTGTACAAATTCTTCTTTTGTAAAATTCTATGGAAGCTGTTATTCATCACCTCTGCCATCTTTGCTGGGTCCTCATATGTGGTTTCATCCATTTTCAGTTTATCGATTTTTTCTCTATTCTTTAATTTGCCGTTCACACGTCTATAAAATAGTTTGGGTAGGTCTTTTCACTTGTCGATTATATCTTTTTCATATTTCCTTTTTTCTTCTCTTCTAATCTTTGTATATTCATTCCTTGCTTGTTTGAAATCGTTCCACGAGTTAATTCTTCTTCGTCTCCTCCATCCCTTCCAAGCTTCCTCTTTTCTCTTTCTAATTATCTCGGATCTCTTGTTAAACCACTCCTTTTTACCAACATCCTTTTTGGTTACCTTGGGGACATATCTATTTTCGGTTTCCTTGTATAGCTTTAAAAACGCCTCCCACTTATCCTGTGTACTCTTGGCTTTGAACAGCCCACTCCAATTTGCATTTTCAAAAAAGGTTATCATGCTAACAAAGTCACAGTAGTTGCTTCTCCCAATTTTGTGATTTTCTTTTCGGTCAATCGTTTTCTTTTCTGATACTTCAAATTCCACAACCTCATGGTCACTCTTCGCTATTGGACAATCTACGTTGAATTTTATATTGTTTTAAGCATACTAAATATATACTGGGTCTAGTCTTATTTCTTTTCTTTCCCAGATCTGGGCTCTTCATGATCACTAGTCAGCACATGTGTTTCCACTGCAGTCACAGAGTCTTCCTCCCCGACTCTGTCTACTCCCTACGTCTCCCCAATCCTCCCATTCACCTCCATGCAGTTGAAATCACCATTATAGTATTCTCCACACGCCACTCAACATTTTTCATCACTTGCAACTCACCGTCTCTTGTATCATTTGTTATCTTCACCAACCACATACACTTGTTCATGGGGCACACTGCCCTACTACGCATGCTCTTTACCCTTCCAGCACCCACAGTTTTCACTTTCAGCACCTCTGTCAAGCCTTCACCCCTCAATACCTCCTCCACCCTACTTTTAATATTAACATCCACCTCCTCCCTGTTTTATCTTTCTGTCTCTCCTCCATGTATTGTTTGCACCTTCTCCAATCTCCCCTCAGATTGAGTCACAACTTAGTTTCCGTCAGCCCCCAATATCCAGGTTCTTTGTTGTCTCTCAAATGAGTCGTTAATTCTATCTACATTAGAAACTATTCAGTAATATTCGTATATGTCTTTCCACCCTTTCTCTCCTTTCTGTTAGTTTTATTCCTTCTTCCTCTCGACCCTATGAACTACTTTCTCACTTTCATATCCATTACTCTCCAAAAACTCCCTCTTCTCTTCTTGCGATCTCTTCTCATTTAAATCACGAACCTCACCTCTAAAGGCGGCTTTACACCTGGCAATTCGCGGCTGGCAATACAGGCGCAGCAGCATTTTGGTCTGGGTCTGGGTCTGGGAGCTCTTCTCGCGGCAAGTTCTCTGCAGCTGAGCGTGTCCGTCTTGTATTGCCAACTGGCGTCTGGGTAAACAACATGTCGGCGCCAATAAAACAGAAATGACAGATGCAGATAACAAGATTTGGAGCCAGGAGGCCGAGGTGGCATTGCTAGAGGAAGTGAGACAGCATCGACACTTGTGGGACCCACAAGATAAGCTCTACAAGAAGCAGAGCCTGCGCAAAACAACTTTTGATAGAAGATGGCAGCAACATTGCGGCGGAAATGTTTATCTCTTTGCGAGATATCGAAGGAGGTATAAGGAAGCGGTTATTTTCGTGTATTATATAATCACACTATGTAATGCCTGGGGGTTGGGATGGCATGTTCCTCCCTTCTCCTTTGTTGTTAAATGCAACAATACGAAACAATCAATCAATCAATCAATACTACTTATGATAAAACTCGTTTACTTAAGTATTTCTACAATATTAGGCTGATGGACCAAACTCATTGAGGTTTTAAGATATGGTAGTAGCCTTTTGGGTGTCTGGGGTGAATTCATGCCCTTGCGTTTACTAGCAGTTTACTGATGCTGGCGTGTTGTCACGTGTGATACTTTCTTGGAAGATTGTGTCAGTGGATAGCCGCTAGATCGTCGCGGCTGTATTGCCGGCCAGGAATTACCCCGTGTAAATGTGTGTGTGTGTGTGTGTGTGTGTGTGTGTGTGTGTGTGTGTGTGTGTAATTCACCACGACCTGATTGTTATAGTAGGATATCAATGTTGAGTAATTTTTAATATCACCACGAATTAGGCATTCAATTGTCAATGGAAAAAAGACAGATAGATCACGCCACCTTATAGGAATGTCGTCCGTCAGGGACACCACTGTTAATAGATTTGTATACTTTGCACTCCGATGGTGCAGCAGAACGGTCCTTGACGTACGTGAAACTGGAGATAAATTATTTTCCAACCTGTAACTCGCGACTCCTTCACAGAGTCCGACTGCCACTAACGACAGTCGCTCTCGTCCGCAATACAAAAGTTTCTTGTACATAAACGGCTAAGAGAGGATGAATATAATTCAGCCTTAAGGAAGCTGAAGTCTTAATCAACACCCTTTAAACGCCCCCGACAACCCGTTACATTTGGTTGGCAGATAGAAGGTCAGAAGTGGCCTGTGCCTTCGCTACTTCGTTCTCCTCCAAGCCACGAGAACTCACCAACAAACTCCGGGGACAGGCGTACAAGGGAAGAAGGAGTCAACGCACCTGCCGTGGAGCGGTCACCTGCCGTCCGCGGCACAGAATGTATGGCATCTCACAGGCGTCCAGCCTACAAGGCCTCGAGCACATCAGGCAGAGGCGAACTCTACAGGCGTCCAGCCTACAAGCCTCGACAGCACACCAGGCACAGCAAGGACAGGCGTCCAGCCTACAAGCCTCATAAGCCTTCTGATGCACCTCACAAGGCGCCGGCTCAGCAGGCGGACAGTGCGCCGTGCTACAAGCAACTCTACAGGCGTCCAGCCTACAAGCCTCGAGCACATCAGCTACAAGCAACTCTACAGGCGTCCAGCCTACAAGCCTCGAGCACGCCACCTTCAAGCAACTCTACAGGCGTCAAGCCTACAGGGGACAAGTGGGGCCTAGGCAGCCGAGCAGGGCCACAATCTACAAGCCGCTCCCCGCTTCAAGCCAGCACTGCTACGAACGCTGCAAGCCACTCCGCGATACGGCAGCCAAGTATTCACACCAGCAACAGAGGCACGCTCCGCTGACGTCCGGACATCCCACATGCCCCTCGCTCCACAGCTGGCGGATAAACCGCCGCTGCCGGTGTGGCCAAACCTCTTCCGGCAAACAGTCAGCAAGGGTACCCGGCCATCTTCCGGTGACTGCAAGCTGATTCCACAACCGTTTCTTGAAGGGGTCTTCTCAGAGGTTACACACCGACAAGTCGTCATGGATCTGCCACCGCCGCCCATCTCTTAAAATATCGTCGTCATTGCCTCATGGTCCGTAGACACAATGTCGTGAGTGCGAGGGTTAGGGTTATCGACCAGTGTGGCAGATCTCCCAGGTCGAGGATATGCCACACTATTCTACATGCAAACTATGTGACCAAGTGAACGCTAACACCCTTCAACATTATTGTCTTGCCTGCCCCACAGTGAAAGACCTATTACCGCAGGGACAGGATTTAACTAATGTTTGTAAATATCTACTTCAGGATGATAATTTGGACTTTATGCTCATAAGATTTCCTTATTTTGGGGGATATTAAATGTGAATCTTTCAGTCTCTTATATTTTGTGTGTGTGTGTGTGTGTGTGTGTGTGTGTGTGTGTGTGTGTGTGTGTGTAATAATAATAATGATAATAAAACGGTTTATTGAGAGGAAGGATTGCAGCTCTAGAGCTGAAAATTTACAAACTTTACATGGGCAAAGTAATAATAATAATAATAATGATAATAATAATAATAATAATGATAATAATAGTAACAATAATAGTAATAATAATAATAATGGAAATACTGATATTTACAGCTTCTGTTGTCGAGGGGTTCACATGTTGTTGATTAGCCTGACCATCGCGGGCACGGCGCTGTTCTTATAGTCCGTCCGTGCCCGTATTGGAGCCAGTCTGTTGGCGTGCCTCACGGACTGTCTAGGACGGGAGACTGCAGGCGGGAGTAGATTCCGGTGTCTGGGGTGGTAGAGCAGACCGGTCGCACAGCGTTGCAGCAGGGCTGAATGACGTACTTGAAGGGTGGTGAGGGTGAGGATATCGAGGGCGTCTTGGTAGTTGGTGTAGTTGGGGCCCAGGATGATTTTGCATGCCCGTTTTTGAACGCGCTCCAGTTGGCGGCGTTGCGTGAGGTTGAGGGAGTTGGACCATGCCGGGGACGCGTACGTGAGCTGCGGGAGTATGAGTGTGCTGTACACACTCGCCAACTCAACGTCCGGGAGTCCCCAGCGTCTTGAGCCGCCGCAGGAGGTACAGTTTGTAGGTGGCGGATTTGATGAGTTGGGTGGTGTGGTCCTTCCATGTGAGCTTGTTGTCTATCGTGACTCCAAGTAGCTTAGTAGACTGGACTAACCGAAGAGGAGTGTCATTTAAGAAGACTGCAGGAGGGGTGACGGGGGCTGAGGTGTTGATGTGCATGACTGTGGTTTTGGTGTCGTTGATGGTGACGTAGTTGTCTGTTGTCCATGATTGTAGGCTGTGTACACAAAGTAACACAAAGGAAGAACAAACCACAGCAGACCTGCTGGTCCTTACGAGGCTGTTTGTGACAAGCTACACTAACTATCTAATCAAAGGTGGAAGATGAAGAACAGCAAAGGCGAAGGCTCCCCATCCCTCCAGCCAAAGCTGGCAGGAAAGGAAAAAGAGCCATGCAGCATGGAAAAACTGCATGGAATTTATGTAGGAAAGAGGAAAGAACTACCATTACTGCTACGACTAACCGGGCGATAAAAGCGGACAAGGACACCAGTATTCGAAATAACTTAACGTTATTACGACAATGAGTAATATCTTAGTTGCTGGTTGGATTCAAAACACTTGTCTAATATATTCTTGAAGGCCGTAACTGTTGTACTATCAACGACATCACATGGTAAAAGGAGGTGTAGGAGGTCTTGGAGTTGACTGTAGTCAGGGTTGTCGTTGTTGATGGTGACTCCTAGTGTGGTGTCGTCTACATATTTCCAGCGGTTGGGGGTGTGGGTCAGTGCGCTGTTGATCAATATCAGGAAGAGAAGCGGGCCGACCTTGGTCCCTTGAGGCACTCCGCAGGTGAGGTGCTGAGGGGGAAAGGCCACTCCCTGATACCTCACCACCTGACTGCGTTGGGAGAGGAAGTCGGCCAGCCAGGACACTAAGCTTGGATGAAGCCCGAGGTTAATTGCCTTGTTGATGACAGTGGCGTGGTGGACGAGAGCAAAAGCTTTTCTGAAGTCTATGAATGCAAGGGCGACTGATGTTTTCCGTTGTTCGAGGTTCTTGTAGGCAAAGTCAAGGAGGCTGATAAGGCAGTGTGTGGTGGAGGAGGTCTTCATGTTGCCGTACTGTTGAGTGTCAATAAGGGGGGCAAGGTGGGAGTATGTCCATTTGAAGATGAAATCTTCGCATAGGAGGCTGGGAATAGGAGTGATTGAAATGGGTCTAAGGTCGCCTAGGGACTGAGGGTTTGGGGTCTTAGGGACTGGGGTGACGTAGGCTGTTTTCCAATCAGCGGGACACTGGCTGTGTGTGTGTGTGTGTGTGTGTGTGTGTGTGTGTGTGTGTGTGTGTGTGTGTGTATCTCAACGTGTCCTACGAGACATCTGTGGATATTGAATTTGTATTTTGTTTGTCGCCATGAGGCGTAATAAATTTATCAAATCAAATCTCTCTCTCTCTCTCTCTCTCTCTCTCTCTCTCTCTCTCTCTCTCTCTCTCTCTCTCTCGGCGTTTTACGAAAGCGCGGATTGGCATATCAAAAGCGTGGCAAACGTTGCTGATATATTGCTATCAAAAGCGCGGCAGAATATTAAGTGAAAAGCGCGTTTTATCACTCACCTCCAAGTCCGATTGTTCATACATTCATTAACGATCGCTCATCTCTTCCGTTAGCCAGATAAAAGAACTTAGGACAACATTTAAAAGTCCCATCTACGATGATCTCAGCAGTGTTTGTCAAAATTTTTAGATTTGTTGTACATGAAAGAATAACCAAACCTGTCTCAGGATTATTTTCCAGGATAAGATCTTCCCTTTTGGTTGTAGAAGTAGTCATAGAATTAAGAGCCTGGTGTAGTTCCTGACGAGTTTTAGGTAATACTGGATACACTTTTCGCCTTTCTCTGTATAATGATTGTGCAATCGATCTTCTATCAGTATATTCAACTTCATCGTCAGATAATTTTTGTAGTTCAATTCTAATTAGCTTTGAAGGCCTTGCCGTCAAGTCGTCAGTTGCCTTCCTTTTCACTGTTGCACGTATTTGCTGTCTTTTTAGTTTTTTTTCATCCTTGCCATGCTCACATTGTATTGGAGTAATTACTTCAGTCATTGTCTGTTTTAAGTCGACCTTTACATTTTTTGTTTGTACATCGCCACGATATGGATCCATCAGTCAGTGTGCTATCAGCTCTCTCTATATATCCATCCTGCATTAAGCACTTCTTGCCTTTGTTGGTCTTAGAAATGGTGAACTCCATACTGGACAGCACAGCACAGCACAGGATGAAAACAACGGACTGACTGACCATCAAGGTGCAATCAACCGGCTACAACAACAGTGAACACTTTGTGAATCATTAAGACACACTAAACGAAACTTATTGAAATAGCGAGTCAAAAGGGAATAATCTTGGCGCGCTTTTGTAACTGCATTAAGGGTGAGTTTAGAACTCGTTAATCTTTTCGAATCCGCGCTTTTGTAGTGCGCCCCTCTCTCTCTCTCTCTCTCTCTCTCTCTCTCTCTCTCTCTCTCTCTCTCTCTCACAGAGAGAGAGAGAGAGAGAGAGAGAGAGAGAGAGAGAGAGAGAGAGAGAGAGAGAGAGAGAGCACAACTTCAGCTGGCCGTGCAATAAGGTTCAGAGCCTTACTGCACCCACACCTCACTATCACCTGTCACCCTCGTCCATATAGCTATCCAGTCTACTCCTAAACCAAGCTTTCGCCCCTGCATTAACTATGTGAGTGCTTAGTCTATTACATTTCAGAAAGAGACGGAGAGAGAGAGAGAGAGAGAGAGGCGGGCCACACCTGTTTTGGAGGTGGGCGGAGCTTGAGAGCCAGCCGGCAAATCAGCGAGGAGTGCGACGCGGGGCTTGAAAACCGTACCTACCTTCGTAAATATATAAAGGATGTATAAAGGAATCGTACTGTACTGTAGTCATGCCCTGTCTGTGATTCTCCCGTCTCTTCCCTGCTGCAGGATAATGTCTGAGGGCGGCAGTCGGGGCGACGTGGCAATGAGGGCGGACGCGAACGTCCACAGGCCGGGGGTCACGCCGGAGGAGATGGCGGCCGGCTACGACGAGTGGTCCGAGAACTACGAGGAGATGGTGAGAGAGAGAGAGAGAGAGAGAGAGAGAGAGAGAGATGCCTTCGGTGCCAACGCAGAATCATGGGGCATCGCTGGAATGATTTTGCGTTAAACCGGCGACTACTCCGTAAGGTCCGGGAGTGAAGTGATGCGGCCCCTGGGGTACGCACCTGTAATCATCTGCTTCCCCGTCCCCTTAGATGATCTGGAAAGGCGGGTACCGTGGCCCCGCCATCACGCTGGAGGAGGCGCTGCGTTGGGTACCCCCGGAGCGGCGAGCCAAGGCCAGGGTGCTGGACGTGGCCGCCGGGACGGGCTGTGTGGGTCGCGAACTCCACCGGGAAGGCTTCAGGTGGGTGCCGCAGGGCCGCAGACAGGGGGATGTCCGGTCACCATACTTAAATATCCTCCAGTCCACTGCCTCCTGCCTGCCAGTGCCTCAGCCTCAACACGAGTCCAACGCCAAGAGATGAAGATGATGTGTTGGAAATTACAGCAGCTTGTGTAGAGGCAGGGCCGCTGGGTGGGAACTGGGAGCGGGCAGGAGCGGCATTACTATAGTCCATCGACTCTAACTTAAAATTGAGCCCTGTGACTTGGCCCGGGGAAACCCCCATTGTTTACAGATCTAGCGATGACCTGCGCATGGCATTCTGTCTCACTGTTAGTCTGTACGTTATATATTTATGGAATATATATACATTCATAATACGACTGCGTGGTGTTATGAATGGCTTGGGATTAGAGGGAAAGACAACGACTCAGTAAACCTTCCATATCACTTGGCAACGTGGCTCATGCAACGTTGCCGCCTGACGGACCTTGGCAACAGGCGCCAGGCCGCACCATTCAGCGTTACGCCACAATGGACAAATCAAGTAGATCTCACTCTCGCGCCCTGCGCAGCCATGCAAAGAGAGAGAGAGAGAGAGAGAGAGAGAGAGAGAGAGAGAGAGAGAGAGAGAGAGAGAGAGAGAGCCACCCTTTCTGAGGAGAGTAATGGAGTGATGTGGCACCAGCGCGGCCTCGTGGGGAATCCTTGTGTCGCGCCCAAGGGCTCAAGTTAAAATCGATAGGCTATACTATGTTAGGAATTAGGCCAGTTAACCGGGGGACTAGACAAATTAACTATTTCCCTTATGGAACTAGTCTCGGGCCGAGAGTTCAAGCCAACCATGAGTATCGTTTGAGCTCAAATAAGCCTTCGATGGTACTTAAATACTTCGGTCATCGGCTCCCAAACCAAGACAATCAACTTATTCACTGCCTGGAGACTAACCACATTTACCATGAAAGGAATAACAATAGTGAAGTGTTTCCTTTCACGAAATAATAACTAATTGTCCTTGCTGAATTATAATTAAAGAGCAAGGATAATTTAACCGATGGAAACAGAGAGGAAAGCCACGCCATCTGGCGAGAGAAATCCAAATATCGCTTCAGACCCACGTGGTTGGTTTTCGCTCACTCCACCACCGGCCTTCACAAAGTCAAGACCAAGGCACTGCAGCCCACCCATTAACTCGGACGCAGTGTGCCTTCTATTACCTGACCGCGGGAGGGAGGCATGCAGTTAGCAAGTTCAGAAGAGCAGTTATCATGAAAATATCGATAGAAGATAGAAAAAGAGGCAACATAGCGGCGGAATTTAAGAGGTAGAAGGTTATCAGTAAGAGGAGGAGAGCTGATGAGACGAAGAGCCTTAGACTCCACTCTGTCCAGAAAAGCTGTGTGAGTGGAATTATTGTTATTGTTGTTGTTTCATATGTAAAGATTAATATACGTATTTTTCTTCTACATCTCTCTCTCTCTCCCTTTTTCTCTCTCTCTCAGACACATACGACCTGGTGGTCATCTCGGGCGCTATGGGCGAAGGTCACATCCCACTCAGTGGCCTCGACGACCTGGTGCGCGTCGCAAAGAACGGTGAGTGAGAGAGAGAGAGAGAGAGAGAGAGAGAGAGAGAGAGAGAGAGTGCGTGCGTGCGTGCGTGCGTGCGTGAGAGTGCGAGTGAGAGTGAGTGAGAGTTTTTACAACAAAGGAGACAGCTCAAGGGCACAAAAAAAGGAAACAATAATATAAAAAAAAGCCCGCTACTTGCTGCTCTTAAAAAAAAATCGAAAGAGGTGGCCGAAAGATAGGTCAATTTCGGGAGGAGAGGTGTCCTGATACTCTCCTCTTGAAAGATTTCAAGTCGTAGGCAGGAGGAAATACAGATGAGGGATGAAAGAGTGAAGATGCTGGTTAACTCTTGCATAAGGGGTTTGGACAGTATAGGGATGAGCATGAGTAGAAAATCGTGTGCAGCGGGGCCGCGGGAGGGGGGGAGGCATGCAGTTAGCAAGTTCAGAAGAGCAGTCATCATGAAGATATCGATAAAAGATAGAAAAAGAGGCAACATCACGACGGAATTTAAGAGGTAGAAGACTATCAGCCGGAGGAGGAGAGCTGATGAGACGGAGAGCCTTAGACTCCACTCTGTCCAGAAAAGCTGTGTGAGTGGAGCCCTCCCAACACGTGAGTTGCAAACTTCATATGAGGGCGGACGAGGCCCCTGTATATGAATAGCAACTGTGCGGGGGAGAAGAGCTGGTGGAGACGATACAGAACGCCCAACCTCGAGGAAGCTGATTTAGCGAGAGAGGAGATATGAAGTTTCCAGTTGAGATTTTGAGTTAAGAATAGGCCGAGGATATTTAGTGTTGAAGAAGGAGACAACTGAGTGTTGTTGAAGAATAAGGGATAGGTGTTTGGAAGATTATGTCGAGTTGATAGGTGGAGAAATTGAGTTTTTGAGGCGTTGAAGGACACAAGGTTCATTCTACCCCAATCGGAAATGATAGCAAGGTCTGAGGTTAAGCGTTCTGCAGCCTCCAGTCTGGAGTCGTGTACTCCCTGTTGGGATGGCCTTCTATTGAAAGAAGCTGAATAATGCAGAGTGGAGTTCTCGGCGTTACAGTGGACAGGACAGTTTGTTATGGAAAGAAGATCATTGATGAATAAAAAGAAGAGAGTGGGTGATAGGACACGAGCCCTGTGGAACACCACTGTTGATAGGTTTAGGGGAAGAACAGTGACAGTCTACCACCGCAGAGATAGAATGTTAATAACTTTTAAGCGTTATTTTTTAACGTGGTTGCTTTTTAGGTTGGTCCGTGTTAAGTGTTATATTTAATAAGTATAAGGCGCGAACTGCTATCTGCGTTCTCCATTTGATTGACGTGGTTGAGACAACAAAATAGCCTTTTAGTTAAGTGATGTGTGGCCGAGCGGTAGCCGTTATAAGTTCACTGTAGTTCACTTTAGTTCTCTTTAGTTCTCTCTCTCAGGTTAATACAAATACCAAATGTATTTTAACTATATTAACAGTTGTACTACATAAGGTTTACAGTTTACGTGAGCGAGACGCACGAAATCAGAGACAGCCACACCGCTGCAGGGCGCGGAGCGGCGGAGCACCGCTCGCCTGCCCGTCACCCGTCTTCTCTCCGCTTCTCCGCGTTGTTCACCCGTTTTATTTGCTTGTAGCTCGTCCGGAAGGGTGTGGGTTCCGGTTGATGACGGCTGATGAAAGTCATCATTTGCTGATCCTAGTGTCAGTTCATCACAGCTTCCCACGGCCAAAAGCACGACGTGTTGTTAGACATCCTGTTGTGCGACACCGACCGGGTGTCGCCACACGTACAGTCATACATACACATGTACATTATAATATACACATTACAAGAACGGCCGGAAAGGAAACTGGAAATAAAAGAACAGAGAGAGGGATATAATTCGAAAGAGGGCAGTTTAGAAAGCAAAGACTTGTGCCAGACTCTATCGAAGGATTTCGATATGTCTAGCGCAACTGAGAAAGTTTCACCGAAACGACTAAGAGAGGATGACCAAGAGTTAGTTAAGAGAGCAAGAAGATCGCAAGTCGAACGCCCATTGCGGAACCCATGCTGTCGATCAGATAGAAGGTTAAAAGTGGAAAGGTGCTTTGACCAAGAGTTAGTTAAAAGAGTAAGAAGATCGTAAGTAGAACGCCCATTGCGGAACCCATGCTTTTGAATCTTCCGGATAAGGATTGATTAAAAAGCTTTAGATAGACAGGAAAGTAAAGCTATAGGGCTATAGTTTGAGGGATTAGAACGGTCACCCTTATTAGCTACAGGCTGTACAAAAGTATACTTCCAGCAGGAAGGAAAGGTATATGTTGATAGGCAGAGACGAAAGAGTTTGACCAGGCAGGGTGTCAGCACGGAAGCACAGTTTTTAAGGACAAAAGGAGGCAGTCCATCAGGTCCATAAGCCTTCTGAGAGTTGAGGCCAGAGAGGGCATAACAAACATCATTATGAAGAATCTTAATAACAGGCATAAAGAAGTCAGAGGGGGTATGAGTAGGAGGAATATTCCCAGAATCGTCCAGGATGGAGTTCTTACATAAAGTTTGAGCGAAGAGTTCAGCCTTAGAGATAGATGAGACGGCAGTGCTCCTGTAAGGGTTAAGGAGAGGAGGGAAAGAAGAAGTGAAATTGGTGGAGATATTTTTGGCTAGGTGCCAGAAGTCACGGGGAGAATCAGAAAAAGCAAGGTGTTGACATTTTTATTGATGAAAGAGGTTTTGGTCATTTTGAGAATAGATTTGGCACGATTCCGGGCTGAAATTTAAAGTTCATGGTTAGTAGGAGTGTGAAGGCTCTGGTGGTGTGTGTGTGTATGTGTGTGTGTATGTGTGTGCGTGTGTGTGTGCGTGTGTGAGTGTTCGATTGCGTGTTTTGCAAGGTCCGCTGAGTGGGTGAAGGCGCTGGACGCTGGACCCTTAGCTTAGATATTCGTGCGAGGGCCCGTAGGTTAGCATTGTTCCTGGTCGTGCAGATCTTCCGCAACGACTATTTCCCAAGGCCACATAGAAAATTCACCAGGTTTTCATGGGTGGTTTTCCCGTTGAAGATCGTGACAGACGTGTAGAACCATCACTATAGGATCGCAAAACTGTTCATGGTAATCCCAGCAACTTTTACGAGAGGCTTTTCGTTTAGGATGGGAAAGAGCCTGGAGTAAACTCTAAGGTAGTCTTCCTAGGGTGGGCTGGAAGACGCGCCCCCCAGCGTATGCCCCAATGATTAACTGATTTCCTCCTCTCCGACACTCCAGGAGGCTTCGTGATCATCGTGATGCGCCTTGAGTACCTACAGACCGCGCCTTCATACAAGGACAAGCTGGAACATTACATGGACCTCCTGGAGGCGGACGGGAAGTGGAAGAAGGTAGGGAGAATCGTTGCCAGATTATCGTACTCAGTGCATAGTATTTACCGTTTTTTGACACCTAACTATTGCCAAGAAACATCAGGAATTCACTATTTTAACGATAGATATAAATAAATCTACTTATTGAGCCCCAGGAGACAGTTTTGGGGTCGTAGTTGGTAAATATAAGAGGCTGAGTACAACTATCTGGCAACATTGGTACAAGAAAACATTTACTCTAATCAAGGTTTCTGTCTGGCGGGGCTGTTCACTGTATGGACGCCTGTCACGACACTCTGGTATAAGGAGATGGTCAGCAGCTGGCCAGGGGGAGAAGGTCACGTATTTGAAATGATGGTCATAATTCCTTCAGGTGAAGCGGCGCATCGTCCCAAACTATTTCTGTGACAAGGAGGGTCTCGTCTTCGTCTTCCGCATCACTAAGCCTGAGTGAGGAGGAAGAGGAGGGAAGGGAAAGGAGAGAGATGAAGAGGAGGAGTTATAGTTGTGCTGTGCCAAGGCCGTCTCTGTGTAACAGCCTTGGCTTTCGTCGCGGCACCCGAGACTGAGGTGTTAATTATCGTGCTCTGGCAACCTGGCGTCATGGCGTCTACGATATTATATGATAGTCTACGCATAGGGCACATTTGTCAGTATTAATCATATTATTGAAATTGTCGTAAAAGTATGTTTTAGTATAAGACTGAGGCTGCAGAATCCTTAACCTCAGACCTTGCTATCATCTCCGATTGGGATAAAAGGAAACTTTGGGTTTTTGTGTCCTTCAATGCCTCAAAAACCCAATTTATCCACCTTTCAACTCGACACAATCTGCCAAACACCTATCCCCTATTCTTCAACTACACTCAGCTGTCACCTTATAATTCTTCAGAACTAAATATCCTCGGTCTATCCTTAACTCAAAATCTTAACTGGAAACTTCTCATCTCTTCTCTCACTAAATCAGCTTCCTCGAGGTTGGGCGTTCTGTATCGTCTCCTCCAGTTCTTCTGCCCCGCACCGCTGCTATCCATATACAAGGGCCTTGTCCGCCCTCGTATGGAGTATGCATCGGCTCCACCCACACAGCTCTTCTCTATCTTTCGGCCACTCCTCTGTTGTAAAAAAAAAATAAGGTCGCTGATTATGTAGCTGTATGTGTGTGTGCATGTGTAATGGCAAGTTGTCAGAACACGATAACGAAGACCTCAGACTCGTGTGCTGCGACTATAGTATACGTTTAGGAATGCTTGGTGTGGGTCTTTGGGTCTTGATGATGCACAGACATGTGTATATATATAATAAACGGGTGCCTACTTCCCCTCAGAATCATGTTAATCTTTGTTTGTTTCTCAAGTTAATTTAAGTGATTACTCATCCTAATTTTAAATGCGTCTGCTGTTCCTAATGTATAATGCGTCTGCTGTTCCTAATTTATAATGCGTCTGTTGTTCCTAATTTTAAAAGCGTCTGCTGTTCCTAATTTTAAAAGCGTCTGCTGTAGCCCTACGTGGCGCAATGCAGAGGAAGTTAACTTATTTAATCTGAAAGTAAAGTGAAATGATCAGCAATTTAAGTTAAGTAACAGAGTAGTGAAGTATATGTGGCAGTGAGCATGTGGAAGGATGAGATGGAACGAGAGAACAAAGATTAACGAAAATAATAAAAACTCTCGCTCCCATCCCTCCCTCCTCCATACTTCCTTCCTCGAACAGAGTCGTCCGCCACTGGAACAGCCTCCCCGCAGAAGTAGTCAGTGCGGAAACGATCAACTCCATTTCCACTGACAGTAACTTTACTGCGTCGGGAGTGAACTGAACGTATCCAAGGTCACTTAATGTTCTTAGTTCTGTTCTTTTCTTCTTCTATTATGAGATATCATCATCATCATCATAATTTCGTTTAACGTCCGTTTCCACTCTTCCTGAGCGGTTGGACGCTTTATGGGTCTCCTCTATTCTGCTCTGTCTTCTGCCTGATGCTCATCCAATCCCATCACTGCCAAGTCTTCCTGTATACACCTTCTCCACCTTTTCCTAGGTCTACCAACTGGTCTCCTTCCATTTACTTTCAATCTCTCCAAAACTCCCAGCACTGTATCCTCCCCTGCTTTTCACATGTCCGAACTATAGGAGTCTCCTTTCTGAGCACTGTTTCCAGGTTCTCTACTCCACATCTGTTAGCCACATCTAGCTGCACTGGACACCCTGTCTTGCCAATCTCTCCACAACTCCCAGCACTGTATCCTCCCCTGCTCCCTTCACATGTCCAAACCATCGGAGTATTTCCCTTCTGATCACTGTTTCCAGGTCCTCTACTCCACATCTGTTAGTTACATCTGAACTGGGTACCCTGTCTTGCCAATCTCTCCAAACCTCCCAGCACTGTATCCTCCCCTGCTCTCTTCACATGTCCAAACCATCGGAGTCTTTCCCTTCTGAGGTGGTGGTGGAGTGGTTAGCGTGCCGGCCCCGCCTTCGCAGCGTTGATGATGATGAGGGTTCGAATCCGCCGCTAACCACCTGGGATTTTTCAGTCACCGCCGAGGGGCCTAAGACTACCCACATGCTGTCCTGAAGACTATCCACCAACCCGGACTCTAGAAGAAGCTATGCAAGTGAAATCAAGAATGATCTCCGGGATGCAGCATGAGCAAATAATAATTGCCCCACAATAAACATTAGTCTGCGTCATAACGGGCTCGGGCCCACCATCAGGACCCTAATAAAAAAAAGCCTACCGGCGCTTTAGGTCACATGTAAAAAAGGAAAGAAGAAACTGTTTCCAGGTCCTCTACTCCACAACTGTAAGCTACATCTGCACCGGACACCCTATCTTACCATTCTCTCCACAACTCCCAGCACTGTGTCCTCCCCTGCTCTCTTTACATGTCCAAATCCATCGGAGTCTTTCCCTTCTGAGCACTGTTTCCATGCAGGTCCTCTACTCCACATCTGTTAGCTACATTTGCACTGGATCGACACCCTTCTATTATGTGATATGGAACAAAGAATAAAGAAGATAATTAATTGCTCTCCCGCCCCCTCCCTACCTCCCTCCTTCCTTCATTCCTCGAAATGAGTCGTCCGCCACTGTAACAGCCTTCCTGCAAGAGTGGTTAGCGCATACTGTGTGATTTTCAGTTAATACAAGACACACGTGTGCAATATTCATGCAGTGGATTGATTGATTGATTGATTGATTTAAATTAGGCGCCGCAACAGCCAGGGTCATATGGCGCCGCATTCAATGAGTTAAAAACAAAAAAAAGGCAAATAGCGTAACACTGAGAATACTTCCCTGTGGTACACCATCCTCAAGTGGACTAACCTCGGAAAGAGTACTCCCCACTCTAACCCGTAAAAGACGATGAGATAAAAACTCCTTAATAAAAACAGGGAGACGGCCACGAAGACCAAACTCAAACAGGTTAAGTAAAATTCCATGACACCAAGCGGTGTCATAGGCCTTCTCCAGATCAAAAAAACACTGTCACCTGGTGGTGATTATTGGCAAACGCCTCACAAACTGAGGACTCCAAGGATAACAGAGCATCCGAAGTGGAGCGCATCTTTCGGAAACCATATTGCACCGGGGTCAATAAATTCCGGCTCTCCAAGTACCACATAAGCCTGACATTCACCATCTTCTCCATCACTTTACAAGTGCAGGATGTTAAAGAAATAGGACGATAGTTAGTTGCTTGGAGATAATCTTTCCCAGGCTTCAGAATGGGGAGAATTACACCCACACTCCACAGAGATGGAAAATCACCGGTACGCCAAATGAAAAATAGGCCGCAAAGGCGAATAAAGAAATTGTGAAGAATTTGTTTGGTAAGAGACAGAAGTCAAGACAGACAGCATCTATAATGCCACTTCGGATGATGATAGTGAGGACGATGTATGCGAGACCATGGATTCACTTACACAAGATTCTGATGACGATATATCGGATGACGAGTTAATGGAAGGCGGTTTCGTGGTAGTGAACATTCATAGCATGAAGGGAACCACACAAAGATATGTCGCAAGAGTCGACGTAATCGACGGTGATGAAATCGAGGGAGTTTTCATGAAGAGAATCCCGGGACACAGGCCCATTGAAAGCAAACAGGCCTTCATAATCGACCACGATGATGAAGCATCATTCGATAAAAAAGATATTTCGGTGACACTACCAGCTCCGAAAAACTTGTCTGGTAGTCTGCGAAAGTCGAACCAGTTTGTGTTCCCATGTGACTTGGGAAGATTTAATCTCTCGTAGGCCTGTTGATGAACATAAGTGCATTTTGCTAAATTTTCAAAAGGATTTTTTATTCTTTTAAAAGGATGTATATGTACTATTGATACATAAAAATGTGTACTATCCTCTTTTTTAAAGGCTTTAAAAAGGTGAAAGCCTTATCAGGAGAATATCAATTTTGTTTATGGTTAAAGGTAAATGACAGCTGGTCAAATGAACACTGACAGAGACAGGGTCACGTTACCAGGGAAGACCCCAGGTCGAAAAATCTAAAAAGTGGTTCATCTTACCCCACTTCCCCCTAACTAGGAGCTCCGAGCCAAAAAATATATTCAGACCTCAGTCACACACACACACACACACACACACGTACAGTGTAATTCAAGCAAACATATCTAAATTGAAAATGCCCGTATCTCGCTTATTTCCAAAGTCAAATTTTTTATTAACAATCAGCAGCGGACGGGAAAAAAAATTGATAACCCGACGGGCCTGACGTGTGGGGTGGGAAGTGGAGAGAGAGAGAGAGAGAGAGAGAGAGAGAGAGAGAGAGAGAGAGAGAGAGAGAGAGAGAGAGCAAATCATCCGTCTGCTGACCTGTATGTCCTCACTAAACTGAGGGAACTCACGAAGGGTAGGTATAATAATTTATGAAGAGTAACGAGCCTCCATTATGGGACGTAAGGGTTGCATATGACTTGCGCTACACTGTCGTGTCATCCTGACAAGATGTTGCATCACTTCCACTGTACCCCTCCACTAGTGGTGGCAGCGCTCCACACGTAGGCACGAAGCATGCACTTAACGAGCATAAGTAAATCTTGTGTTTACACTTGTAATATTTGCTTTGTTTTGTGTATGCAGCTCAGCGTTTAAGGAAGTAATTGTTTTGAATCTTCGTAATCTTCATTTTCAAGAAAATAAAAATGTATAAGAAATGCATTGTAATTATCAGACAACGACGTTGTTTGTTAACGCGTATCGGATCCGGGGACGAGTAGGTTTCATTGCTTGTTTCTCCAACAGAAGTTCAGTCATCTATAGGCGATGGAAAGTTTTCAGATTCCGCCATAATCAACTTTACTTTTTAACTCTTAACGGGTGATATTTTCTCAAATAGTCTCCAAAGCAAATACCCTTCACTCATCAAATCATACTGAGTATACTATTCTGAGGAGACCTCGGGTAAACTTGTCCCAGGGAATCTACCCCAACGGCCGGTGGCAACACTGCAGGGTGGCGCACGGCTGCCTGAGGTGACGGTGCTCACATATGTGGAGTCCGGCGGTAGTGGCGCGTGGCCTGTCATAAGTGTAACCATCACGTACCCTTTGAGACTCCTAAATACTCTTCCGAACGCATGTGACCAGTTGTTGTGTCGCGTGTATCCCAGAGTTCATGTTTTTCATGCTATTGAGCAAAATAACAATTATTTTTGTAATGCATTAAGAACTTTTATGTTCAGAAAGGTAATTTCACTTTCACTTGTGAGTAGTTTCATGAGAGTTCATTGGTGTTCATGCTATTGAGCCACAGATCATTTATTTTTTGTAATGGAATAATAACTTGATGTTCAGGAAGGTAATATCACTTTTCATATGGAATTCATTGTTGTTCATGCTACTGAGCCTAAGAGCAATTGTTTTCTAATGGAATAAGAACTAGATTATTTTAGTTTTGTTAAGTAATCTTTCTAATGTGATTCTCTGTCAAAACGTATGTTTGGCATGTTACCAAGCATTTCCATATGAGGTCCATTTTGCCCCATACGTGAGGTCCGTTTTGCCCCGACCGTTGTACAAAATGGTCCACTTGTGGCTATTTTTTTTTTTTTAATTCATGAGTAAAGGATCCAAAGTAGTTCTTCCAAAGAGAGTTTATTTTGTTTAATGATGAATAAAGATTGCAAAAACACCAGCTATCTCTGAATATACTACAAAAGTGATGCAAAATCTGGAGTGAAACCTTAAGGGTGCCGTTTTGCCCCACCTTCCCCTGTGTCGGTAAATGTGATAAGTGAGATAACCTGCACCCCTTGTACGTCGGTAAATGTGATAAATGTGATAACCTATACCCCTTTTATGTCGGTAAATGTGATAAATGTGATAACCCTTGAATGTCATCCTGGAATTTGGCCATTCTCTCATAAAAAACTAGCATGCTGTATTGCCGCCATCTTGCCTGGACAAACTAATATCAACACTCTGTGATAGTAAACATTGGGTTCTGCGCATGCGCAGATCAGGATCGGATAGACTAAAATACACTGATGAGATTTATCGCCACGCCGGGCTGCCCACAACATTTCCTCCCGTCACTCCAGAAACACGTCCGAGGACCTCGAACTTGTTTTCCACTGGAATGCCTCAGATTTGCTACACTTGTTTGTGCTGTCTGTAGCGCCGGTAGGGTTTTTTGAGGGGCGTTATAGACGGCCCGAGCCTGTTAGTGGCGCAAGCTAATTTTATTTATGGTGGCTGGCGTGATGTATGGCCCATGCTGCCTCCCGGTGCTCCTCTTGACCGAAGTTGCTGAAGTTAAGGTTGATTGAAGATCAGGACAGCATGCCAAGTGCCTTCCCACCCCTCAACTTAGCCACAGCCTCTTTGACCTCAACCAGAGAGGATGAGCTTTCGTCAATGGGTGGGTCAGTATCCACCACTTGTAACCCAGCAACTGGAAGCTGCCGACGTGGAGAGTCCACCATGTACAGCTGCTCAAAGTTCTCAGCCCAACGTGCCCTCTGCCCATTCATGTAAGACACGAGGCAGCCGTCAGCTGTTCGGATAGTGCTCACCTAATAAGAGGGAGACTTGGAGCGGAGCATCTTCACGGCTCGATAAGCAGGTCGGGGGTCATTCGCATTTAAATGGCCCTCGACTTCCTCAGCGAGACTCCTGACATACCTCTCCTTGTTTCTCCTCAGGAGAGCTCTAGTCCTACGCGACAGAGCCCTGTATTGGTCCCGCTTCCCAGCAAGTCTGGCAGCGCGACTCTCCTCAATATTATCCAACGTCTCCAACGAGGCAAAGGCACTCCTAGATCTCGGGCGCTCTCCAGTGCACTCCTCGGCATCTTGCAGAGTCTTACGTTTGAAGGTATTCCACAGTTCTACAGGGTCTTCCAGGGTGCTGAGCACATCGAACCGATTTGAGACCGTCACTGCATACTCCTGAGCACATGCCAGGTCCTTCAGCCTCTCGAGATGGAACACAGTAGTGTTGCATCTCGAGATTCTTTTTGACCTAACATGAAGCTTGACTGTTGCAACAACAAGCCTATGGTCAGTTGCAAAGAACGCAGCACTCCGGTAAACCCTGCAGTTCTGAAGGATCCTCCAACGAGTATTTACGAGAATGTGGTCGATCTCCTTAGCTACACCTCCGGCATCGCTATATCAAGTCCAGCGGTGCAGCTCTGGTCTCTGGTACCAGGAACCCGCAATTCTCAACTTTCTGGATTTTGCAAAATTCAGGAGGAGAGAGCTGTTGATGTTCCTGGTACATTTGCGGAAATGAGTTCCTGTACCCACTGTGGATAGCCTTCCCTCCAACCGGCAACGTCGTAGTAGTGCTACTCAAGTGTTGTTGTGAATAAACGATGTTCGTCGTGTTCGGCTGTGAGTGGCGGAGAGGTTCACTGCTATTCAGGAAGTGTAAGGGAGTCTCTATCCATAATTAAGAGGTGAAAATAAATGTAGCATGTGTATGTAACACATGTTAAACCAAGATATCACTACAAAATAATAACACCAGAGAGAAGACGAGGCGTATTATCTAGAGTCAAGACTTTGATGTTCCGCTCCTTCATCAGCATTCACGTGAACGTGCACTCTCTCTCTCTCTCTCTCTCTCTCTCTCTCTCTCTCTCTCTCTCTCTCTCTCTCTCTCTCTCTCGATGGACATCCGATATAATTTTCTCACTTTCTAAGAAATCCTGCCACCTGTTGTTAACCAGGCTCTCACATACCTTCTCAACCACACTAGGGCGTGATACCGGGCTGTAGTTTAATGGGTCCGCTCTCTTGCCTCCCTTAAAATCGGTACCGTACTATGTTTGCTCTCTCCAATCTTGTGGTACCTTTTCTTCACTCAGAGAGGCACTCATTATGGAGTGCAGTTTCTCTGCAAGTTGATCACTACATTCTTTCAAGATCCACCCTGATACTCCATCCGGCCCCGTCGCCTTTCTTACATCCAATTTGTTCAAACTTTCTTTGACCTCCTGCACCGTTAACTGAATCTCTTGCATAACCTTCCTTTTTCTTGGCCCGGGGGTTGTACAAATTCTTCTTTTGTAAAATTCTATGGAAGCTGTTATTCATCACCTCTGCCATCTTTGCTGGGTCCTCATATGTGGTTTCATCCATTTTCAGTTTATCGATTTTTTCTCTATTCTTTAATTTGCCGTTCACACGTCTATTAAATAGTTTGGGTAGGTCTTTTCACTTGTCGATTATATCTTTTTCATAATTCCTTTTTTCTTCTCTTCTAATCTTTGTATATTCATTCCTTGCTTGTTTGAAATCGTTCCACGAGTTAATTATTCTTCGTCTCCTCCATCCCTTCCAAGCTTCCTCTTTTCTCTTTCTAATTATCTCGGATCTCTTGATAAACCACTCCTTTTTACCAACATCCTTTTTGGTTACCTAGGGGACATATCTATTTTCGGTTTCCTTGTATAGCTTTAAAAACGCCTCCCACTTATCCTGTGTACTCTTGGCTTTGAACAGTCCACTCCAATTTGCATTTTCAAATTGGTTCTCATGCTAACAAAGTCACAGTAGTTGCTTCTCCCAATTTTGTGATTTTCTTTTCGGTCAATCGTTTTCTTTTCTGATACTTCAAATTCCACAACCTCATGGTCACTCTTCGCTATTGGACAGTCTACGTTAAGATTTTCTATTATTTCCGGCGCCTTACTAAATATATACCAGGTCTAGTCTTGATGCCTCGCCTTATTTCCCGAATCTGGTATGTTCCTTGATCCACTGAGTCAGCACATGTTCCACTGCCAATTGCAGGAGTCTTCCTCCCCACGACTCGTCTGCTCCCTGCGTCTCCCAGTCCTCCCATTCCACCTCCATGCAGTTGAAATCACCCATTATAAGTATTCTCTCACACGCCCTCAACATTTCATCCTTGCAACTCACCGTCTCTTGTATCATTTGTTTATATTCCCGCAACCCCATACGCTTGTTTATGGGGGCACATACCCTACTACATAATGCCGCCTCCTTCCTTCAGCACCCACAATTTTCACTTTCAACACCTCTGTCAAGCCTTCACCCTCAATTACCTCCTCCACCCTAATGCCTTTTTTAACCATCAACATCACACCTCCTCCCTATTTTATCTTTCTGTCTCTCCTCCATATGTTGTTTGCACCTTCTCCAATCCCCACCACCTCAATTGAGTCACAACTTAGTTTCCGTCAGCCCCACAATATCAGGTTCTTTGTCTCTCACATAGTCGTTAATTTTATCTACGATGAAACTATTCCATTAATATTCGTATATGTCACTTTCCACCCTTTCTCCTTTTCTGTTAGTTTTATTCCCTTCTTCCTCTCGACCCTATGAACTATTTTCTCACTTTCATATCCATTACTCTCCAAAAAAACTCCCTCTTCTCTTCTTGCGATCTCTTCTCATTTAAATCACGAACCTCACCTCTAAAGGCGGCTTTACACCTGGCAATTCGCGGTTGGGAATACAGGCGCGGCAGCATTTATGGTCTGGGTCTGGGTCTGGGAGCTCTTCTCGCGGCAAGTTCTCTGCAGCTGAGCGTGTCCGTCTTGTATTGCCGACTGGCGGCTGGGTAAACAACATGTCGGCGCCAATAAAACAAGAAATGACAGATGCAGATAACAAGATTTGGAGCCGGGAGGCCGAGGTGGCATTGCTAGAGGAAGTGAGACAGCATCGACACTTGTGGGACCCACAAGATAAGCTCTACAAGAAGCAGAGTCTGCGCAAAACAACTTTTGAGAGAGTGGCAGCAACATTGCGGGGGTTGGGATGGCATGTTCCTCCCTTTTCCTTTGTTGTTAAATGTAACAATAAACAATCAATCAATCAATCAATACTACTTATGATAAAACTCGTTTACTTAAAGTATTTCTACAATATTAGGCTGATGGACCAAACTCATTGTGGTTTTAAGATATGGTAGTAGCCTTTTGGGGTGTCTGGGGTGAATTCATGCCCTTGCATTTACTAGCAGTTTACGTCTTGATGCTCCCGGCTCCTCCCACGAGTGAAGGTACTTTCTCCCGAGAGCACCCAGCCGGCCTAGCCGCTAGATCGTCGCGGGTGTATTGCCGGCCAGGAATTGCCACGTGTAATGTGTGTGTGTGTGTGTGTGTGTGTGTGTGTGTGTGTGTGTGTGTGTGTGTGTGTGTGTGTGTGTGTGTAATTCACCACGACCTAATCACGCATTGGTCTCGTAATCGCCAGCAGCAGGTACCCTCCCGACATGAGCAAGTGCTCTTTATCGTCGATCTATGGGTACTGCCAGGACCTCACACACCACACACCCCATCCCCTTTGCTCAAGGGGGGATAGTAACCACTCCTAGTCAACGGAAAGAATCCGGCCTGAGCGGGCTCAAACTGCCGCCCTGTCAGACCGTGAAGCCTGGGATAGTGTGTGTGTGTGTGTGTGTGTGTGTGTGTGTGTGTGTGTGTGTGTAGTTCATTTATAACCCTGATCACGAGTCTCTCTCTCTCTCTCTCTCTCTCTCTCTCTCTCTCTCTCTCTCTCTCTCTCTCTCTCTCTCTCTCTCTCTGTGTGTGAGAGAGAGAGAGAGAGAGAGAGAGAGAGAGAGAGAGAGAGAGAGAGAGAGAGAGAGAGAGCAACTTCAGCTGGCCGTGCAATAAGCCGGAGAGCCTTACTGCACCCACACCTCACTATCACCTGTCATCCTCGTCCATGTAGCTATCCAGTCTACTCAAACCAAGCTTCCGTCGCTGCACTAACTATGTGATTGCTTAGTCTATTCCATTCCAGAGAGAGAGAGAGAGAGAGAGAGAGAGAGAGAGAGAGAGAGAGAGAGAGAGAGAGAGAGGCGGGCCACACTTGCCATGTAGGTGGGCGGAGCTTGAGAGCCAGCCGGCAAATCAGCGAGGAGTGCGGCGCGGGGCTAGAAAACAGTACCTACCTTCGTAAATATATAAAGGATGTATAAAGGAATTGTACTGTACTGTATTCATGCCCTACCTATGATTCTTCTGTCTCTTCCCTGCTGCAGGATAATGTTTGAGGGCGGCAGTCGGGGCGACGTGGCAATGAGGGTGATCGCGAAAGTCCACAGGCCGGGGGTCACGCCGGAGGAGATGGTGGTCGGCTACAACGAGTGGTCCGAGAACTACGAGGAGAGAGAGAGAGAGAGAGAGAGAGAGAGAGAGAGAGAGAGAGAGAGAGAGAGAGAGAGAGAGAGAGAGAGAGATGCCTTCGGTACCAAGTGCCTACCCAGAATCATGGGGTATCGCTGAAATGATATTGCGTTAAACCAACGACTACTCCTTGAGGTCCGGGAGTGAAGTGATGCGGCCCCTGGGGTACCCACCTGTAATCACCCGCTTCCCCGTCCCCTTAGATGATCTGGAAAGGCGGGTACCGTGGCCCCGCCATCACGCTGGAGGAGGCGCTGCGTTGGGTACCCCCGGAGCGGCGAGCTAAGGCCAGGGTGCTGGACGTGGCCGCTGGGACGGGCTGCGTGGGCCGCGAACTCCACCTGGAAGGCTTCAGGTGGGTGCCGAAGGGCCGCAGACAGGGGGATGTCCGGTCACCATACTTAAATATCCTCCAGTCCACTCCCTCCTGCCTGCCAGTGCCTCAGCCTCAACACGAGTCTAACGCCAAGAGATGAAGATGATATGTTGGAAATTACAGCTGCTTGTGTAAAGGCAGGGCCACTGGGTGGGAACTGGGAGCGGGCAGGAGCGGCATTACTATAGTCCATCAACTCTAACTTAAAATTGAGCCCTGTGACTTGGCCCGGGGAAACCCCCAATGTTTACACATCTAGCGATGACCTGCGCATGACGTTTTGTCTCACTGTTAGTCTGTACGTTATCTATTTATGGAATTTACATACATTCATAATACGACTGCGTGGTGTTATGAATGGCTTGGAATTAGAGGGATTGATTGATTGATTGATATAGAGTTTCTTTCATGGCGCCGCAACATCTTGGTCATATGGCACCGGAGTAATAAAATGGAAGGCAAATAATTAAAATAATCTAAGGGTGATAAAAGTTATTAGGAAGATAGTTTTGAAATGGTCCATTCAGATATAGCACTAGTTTAAAATATAATAAAATGTTTATTAAAAATGCATTAGTGAAATACAAAGAACTTTCTATGAAGAGACCCTACAAGAGATGGAGGATGCCCATCTCCTGCAAATACCCTATGACGTCATGTCCAGGGGTGAGCGCCTTTTCACCCAGCATTAGGGAAAGGGAAAAATTCCCATGTACATCACGACACCGGGAGAGGTACTGCTCTCGCAGATCCCGCAGACTGGGGCACTCGACCTGGGATTAGAGGGAAAGACAACGACTCGGTAAACCTTCCATATCACTTGGCAACGTGGCTCATGCAACTTTGCCGCCTGACGGACCTTGGCAACAGGCGCCAGGCCGCACCATTCAACGTTACGCCACAATGGACAAATGAAGTAGATCTCACTCTTGCGCCCTGCGCAGCAATACAGAGAGAGAGAGAGAGAGAGAGAGAGAGAGAGAGAGAGAGAGAGAGAGAGAGAGAGAGAGCCACCCTCTCTGAGGAGAGTAAAGGAGTGATGTGGCACCAGCGCGGTCTCGTGGGGAATCCTTGTGTCGCGCCCAAGGGCTCAAGTTAAAATCGATAGGCTATACTATGTTAGGAATTAGGCCAGTTAACCGGGGGACTAGACAAATTAACTATTTCCCTTATGGAACTAGTCTCGGGCCGAGAGTTCAAGCCAACTATGAGTATCGTCTGAGCTCAAATAAGCCTTCCATGGTACTTAAATACTTCGGTCATCGGCTCCCAAACCGAGACAGAATCAACTTATTCACTGCCTGAAGACTAACCACATTTACCATGAAAGGAATAATAATAGTGAAGTGTTTCCTTTCATGAAATAATAACTAATTGTTCTTGCTAAATTAAAATTAAAGAGCAAGGATAATTTAACCTATGGAAACAGAGAGGAAAGACACGCCATCTGGCGAGAAATTAAAAATATCGCTTCAGACCCACGTGGTTGGTTTTCTCTCACTCCACCACCGGCCTTCACAAAGTAAAGACCAAGGCACTGCAGCCCACCCATTAACTCGGACGCAGTGTGCCTTCTATTAACTGACTGAGGGATACTACACCCGGCAACGAGACTTCAGAGACAACAATATATTTTGAAACCTGCTTCTCAGCTAAGTGCCCCCAGCAGTTATTTGAGACAGATAGATTTTACTACACGGATCCGGTAGGATTATTATTTGTTCGACTGTCTGGAGTTGCTTGTTGGATACCTTCACCACCTTAAACCTGGTAAGCACTTGTTTGTTTGGGATTGTCTGACGGGTGTGTTATTCACTTTGCGAGTGACCTAACTGTTGGGTAGGGTAAATTTACTGATTCCCAACAACTACTACTACTGCTATAACTTCTACTACTACTACTACTACAACTACTACAGCCGCTCCCACAGGCACATAGACGCTGTGGACCCGTCGGAGGGCAGCGGACACTCCACCGTGCCCAAAGGTATTAGTAGTTTTTTTTTTTTTACATCAAAGGACACGGCTCAAGGGCAACAAAAAGGGTATAAAAAAAAGCCTGCTACTCGCCGCTCCCATAAAAGATAAAAGTAAAGAGTAGCCAAAACAGAGGTCAATTTCGAGAGGAGAGGTGTCTTGATACACTCTTCTTGAAATAAGTCAAGTCATAGACAGGGGGAAATACAGACGAAGGAAGGTTGTTCCAGAGTTTACCTCTTGCATAAGGGTTTTGGATAGTATAGGGATGAGCATGAGTAGAAAGTCGTGTGCAGCGGGGCCGCGGGAGGGAGGGAGGCATGCAGTTAGCAAGTTCAGAAGAGCAGTCATCATGAAGATATCGAAAGAAGATAGAAAAAGAGGCAACATAGCGGCGGAATTTAATTAAGAGGTAGAAGGTTGTCAGTAAGAGGAAGAGAGCTGATGAGACGAGGAGCCTTAGACTCCACTCTGTCCAGGAGAGTTGTGTGAGTGGAATTATTGTTATTGTTGTTGTTTCATATGTAAAGATTAATATACGTATTTTTCTTTTACATCTCTCTCTCTCTCTCTCTCTCTCTCTCTCTCTCTCTCTCTCTCTCTCTCTCTCTCTCTCTCTCTCAGACACATACGACCTGGTGGTCACCTCGGGCGGTATGGGCGAAGGTCTCATCTCACACAGTGTCCTCGACGACGTTGTGCGCGTCGCAAAGAACGGTGAGTGAGTAAGTGAGCCTGCGTGCCTGCATGCGTGCGTGAGTGAGTGTGAGTGTGAAAGTGTTTTTATAAAAAAGGAGACAGCTCAATGGCACAAAAAAAAATAATATAAAAAAATGCCCGCTACTCGCTGCTCCTGAGAAAAAGAAAATCAAAAGAGGTGGCCGAAAGAGAGGTCAATTTCGGGAGGAGAGGTGTCCTGATACCCTCCTCTTGAAAGAGTTCAAGTCGTAAGTAGGAGGAAATACAGATGAAGGAAGATTGTTCAAGAGTTTACCAGCGTGAGGGATGAAAGAGTGAAGATGCTGGTTAAATCTAGCACAAGGGGTTTGGACAGTATAGGGATGAAGATGAGTAGAAAGTCGTGTGCAGCAGGGCCGCGGGAGGGAAGGAGGCATTCAGTTAGCAAGTTCAGAAGAGCAGTCAGCGTGAAAATAGCGATATAAGATAAAAAGAGAGGCAACATCGCGACGGAATTTAAGAGGTAGAAAACTATCAGTTGGAAGAGGAGAGCTGATGAGACGAAGAGCCTTAGACTTCACGCTGTCCAGAAAAGCTGTGTGAGTGGAGCACCCTCCCCCCCACACGTGAGATGCCTACTCCATACGAGGGCGGACAAGGCCCCTGTATATGGACAGCAACTGTGCGGGGGAGAAGAACTGGATGAGACGATACAGAACGCCCAACCTCGAGGAAGCTGATTTAGCGAGAGTGGAAATATGAAGTTTCCAGTTGAGATTTTGAGTTAAGAATAGACCGAGGATATTTAGTGTTGAAGAAGGTGACATTTGAGTGTTGTTGAAGAATAGCGGATAGGTGTTTGGAAGATTGTGTCGAGTTGATAGGTGGGGAAATTGAGTTTTTGAGGCATTGAAGGACACAAGGTTTCTTCTACCCCAATCGGAAATGATTGCAAGGTTAGGCGTTCTGCAGCCTCCAGTCTGGAGTCGTGTACTTCCTGTTGGGATGGCCTTCTATTGAAAGAAGTTGAATAATTCAATAACAGTTTGTTATTGAAAGAAGATCATTGATGAATAACAAGAAGAGAGTGGCTGATAGGACAGAGCCCTGTGGAACACAACTGTTGATAGGTTTAGGGGAAGAACAGTGACCGTCTACCACCGCAGAGATACAACGGCCGGAAAGGAAACTGTAGATAAAGGAACAGAGAGAGGGATAGAATCTGAAAGAGGGCAGTTTAGAAAGCAAAGACTTGTGCCAGACTCTATCGAAGGCTTTCGATATGTCTAGCGCAACTGAGAAAGTTTCACCGAAATGGCTAAAAGAGGATGACCAAGAGTCAGTTAAGGGAGCAAGAAGATCGCCACCCATACTGGCGATCAGATAGAAGGTTGGAAGTGGAAAGGTGCTTTTGAATCTTCCGGTTAAGGATTGATTCAAAACCCTTAGATATACATGAAAGTAAAGCTATAGGGCGGTAGTTTGAGGGATTGGAACGGTCACCCTTCTTAGGCACAGGCTGTACAAAGGCATACTTCCAACAGGAAGGATAGGTAGATATTGATAGGCAGAGACGAAAGAGTTTGACCAGGCAGGGTGTCAGCACGGAAGCATAGTTTTTAAGGACAATAAGAGACTCCATCAGGTCCATAAGCCTTCTGAGAGTTGAAGCCAGAGAGGGCATAGGAAACATCATTTGGAAGAATCTTAATAACGGGCATAAAGGAGTCAGAGGGGGGTTGTGTAGGTGGAATATGCCCAGAATCGTCCAGGGTGGAGTTCTTACAGAAAGTTTGAGCCTTAGAGACAGATGAGACGGCAGTGCTGCCGTCAGGGTTAAGGAAAAGAGGGAAAGAGTAAGAAGTGAAATTGGAGGAGATATTTTTGGCTAGATGCCAGAAGTCACGAGAAGAATTAGAAGAAGCAAGGTGTTGACATTTTCTATTGATTAAAGCAGTTTTGGTAAGTCAGAGAATAGATTTGGCCCGATTCCGGGCTGAAATTTAAAAGGCATAGTTAGCGGGAGTTCGAAGGCTCTAGAACTTTTTGTGAGCTGCCTCTCTATCTTTAATAGCACGAGAACAAACACGATTAAACCAAGGATTTTTAGTATGAGGAGTAAAAAAAGAACGTGGAATGTATGCCTCCATTCCAAAGACAATCACCTCTGAGATGCGCTGGGCACACACAGAGGGGTCTCTCTCCTGGAGGCAGTAATCATTCCACGGGAAATCGGAAAAGTACATCCTCAGGTTGTAACGGTGTAACGCTTGGTTGCGGGGACTTGCGGGCGTGAAGGGAAACTCTTGCTGTCTTAGAAGAAATATATTCTTAACCTAAGATACAGCGTAGCGTGGGTGAGAGACGAGACGCTAGGTGTGTGTCGTGCGAGCTCTCTCGAAGGAGTGACGAGTTTCAGAGTGGAAAATAATGAGGTTACAATTGGTCACGTATGTCAAGGAGACCTCTAAGCTTGATGAAATGCTTTGTATACAAACTGAGATGGTAAACACTGACAGCTGACATTCCTACAAGGTGGCGTGATCTATCTGTCTTGTTTTTTTTTTTTTTCCATTGATATACTACAATTACTATAACAAGGTCGTCCCACCGAGCTGAAGCAAAATGCCAGAAGCATCGCCTCTTCGGTGGGTCCAGAGGATGTACAGGAACGATAGGACAGGAAACAGAAATAAGGTTATGGTCGGAGGAACCCAATGGAGAGAACAGTTTGACAGAGTAAGCAAAAGGATTAGAGGTAAGGAAGACGTCTAGAATGTTGGGCCTGTCTCCAAAGCGGTCGGGAATACGTGTAGGGTGCTGAACCAACTGCTCTAGGTCGTTGAGGAGAGCAAAGTTGTAGGCTTGTTTACCAGGCTGGTCTGTGAAAGAGGATGAGAGCCAAAGCTGGTGGTGAACATTCAAATCTCCCATGATGGAGATTTCAGCGAAGGGAGAGTGAGTCAAGATGTGCTCCACTTTAGAATTCAAATAGTCAAAGAATTTTACATAGTTAGTAGAGTTAGGTGAGAAATAAACAGCACAGATGTATTAAGTAATAGAATGACAATGAAGTCTTAGCCAGATGGTGGAAAATTCAGAAGAGCCAAGGTCGTGGGCACGAGAGCAAGTGATGTCGTTGCTGACGTAGGCGTAACATCCAGCTTAGGATTAAAATTTAGGATAGAGATAGTAGGAGGGAACAGAGTACAAGTTGCTGTCAGTAGCCTCAGTAACCTGTGTTTCGGTGAGGAAGAGAAAATAAGGTTTAGAGGAGGAGAGATGGTGTTCCACAGTATGAAAATTAGAACGAAGACAACGAATGTTGCAGAAATTGATAAGGAGGAGGTTCGAGGAGTTATCAGGACACCTCTCAAGTCGGCAGCCAGAAGGGGAATTTATGGTCCCCCCCCAGGCGGGGACTCCGAGGCATTGTTATTTTTCGCCATTTTTAATTTTTAATTTTGGGAAAAGGTGTGTGTGTTGTGTGAATGTAGTGTGGTGTAGAAAGAGAGAGGAACTGTCTTTAGAGAGCATGCTGAACTGCTCTCTGGTGTTGATGAGACAAAAGGGAAACGGTTAGTGAGGACATGGTCTTTGGAGGGCTTCAGCACCCTCCTCGCTTCCAAGATATCCTCACCGGGATTAGGTCACGCCCGTTCGGTAGGTGTCTTCCTACCTACTCCTACTATAGGATCGCAAAACAGTTCATGATAATTCCAGCAACTTTTACGAGAGGCTTTTCAAACGGGCGAACTTAGGCGCCGTTTAGGATGGGAAAGAGCCATGCATGCTCACTGGGGGAATACACAGCAGGAAAATCATTAATTTCCCTGGTTTTGTTCTAGTTTGTCCACTTGTGATCTTGGTGAGCGGTGAGTGAAATACAGAAACAGTGAGCAAGTTGAACCTCTCTGAGATAGTTTGTGGTGGCGGCAACAGGTGATTTGTAAAATCGAGAAAAGTCTTGCCCACCCAGTTCATTGGTTAATCTGTCAGCTCCATGGCAATGGGCTGTCACTTCGTCACCTTTTTGAAAAACTCTATGGTAAAACAAGTGGGCCACATGGCTTCGCAGGACCAATTGGGAAAAGCAATATCTAAAGGGACTGTTCCTGACACACTGTCAAGGAGAAATCCAGGAAACCTAAACCACTCCAAATGGCTCACAACAGCCAATAGGATTCTCCGCTTGTATGCTGGTACACAACATCCAACAGAACAAGGTAAAACACTGGTACATTTTGTAATGGTTACCTACACCCCGATGTGGTTCAAAATTAAAATGCAACCCCAGGTTGAATTTGGACCAAAGCGACACCGGGTCGGTGTCGAATAACAGCATGTTTAACAACACGTCGTGCTTTTGGCCGTGGGAACTGTGATGAACTGACGCTAGATCAGCAAAGATCAACAAATGATGACTTTCATCAGCAGTCATCAACCGGAAGCCACACCTTTCCGGACGAATCATGATGCAATAAAAAGGGCGAGCAACGCAGAGAATAGGAGAGAAGACAGTGGGCAGCGGGTGGCGATATCCTCCGTCCGCGCTCTGTGGTGTGGCTGGCTCTCGTTTCGTGCGACTCGCTCACATAACTATTGTGTAAAACTGTTAATATAGTTAAAATTCATTACACCTTTTAATGTCCCTGTGAGAGAGAGAACTAAAGTAAACTAAAGTGAACTTATAACGGCTACCGCTCGGCCACACACCTCATTTAACTAAAGGCTATTATGTTATATCACCTACTACAATCAACTTGTGAAGCAGGCCACGGTAACACCGGCCCTGTGACGAGTGAGATAACAGTTCGCGCCTTAAACTTAACACTTACCACCAACCACTTTAAAAGTAACACTTAAAAAAGGGTAATATAAGTGGTGGCAACGATTTACGGACCTCTCCGAAGTGTTAATTAAATAGGTGTTATATCTCACTCTCAAACATAACTTCAGTGAGAGTGTGTGGGTGCAGTGAACGGTATCGGAAACATCAAGCAAATGCTGACCAAAGCGCGCGGCCTTTCCAGCCCCGGTGAGTGAGTCCGCACACAGCCGCACCCGAGTGCAAATCCCCGCCCCGCCCCGCAACTCCACACAGCCCATATTCTACACCGGGGGTCTCGTTACCTCTTACCGTTCGAGACACCCCGTCGTGTACCTACGCCCCAGCCTGTCGTAGGTGCGCACTTTTCTTCGCCAGACAACTCAGACCTTTGGGGCTGACTGTTGTGGGCGTATATACTCTGCCCGCCGCCCATCCCACCACCGCTACCAGACGACGGACGGCAGACCCTGCCACCCCGGCGATCCTGCCCAGCCACCGGCGAGGCGAAAGACGCGAGCGCGCTGAGTAGCGGGGTATGGAGTTGCTGTCTTCGAAGTATTTTTAACACATTTTAGCTGACACTACATTGGTACGGTTTCAGTAATTACACCACTTGTACCAATATTTCAGGTGAATTACTATTATTATTTACGTGTTTATACGTGTGGGGCCGTATCTTTTTTTTTTTTTTCAGCTGTTGATTTTTCTGGCGTGTGGATGTTTAATATTCTTCCTGAATAACATGTTGCTTATTTTATGTATAATCATTCATTTTATTTTCTCCTTTCTTTTGTGTATTTTATTGCACAGTGGAGAAGTTTTGTCTTGCTAAGCCTGTCATATTCTTTTTCCTCTTTTTATGCATTTTAGAAGCATCGGGGAGGAGTGAGCACATACTTAGTGGTGAATGATTATTACTTTAATTATTTTTGCAGCGATATATTTTTTTTCTTTTACCATTTCACTCCTCATTTTACTAGTAACTCTTTTTAATGCCAGATAAACCTGACCCGAAGTTACAAGCTCTCACCGAGACAAAGGGAAAGGGACAGTGACGTCAAGGATAACAGTAACTGTCATGCTCTGCATGAGCAACCAAGAGGTATTTACTTACCTTACTAATCCCACAGTGGCTTCTGCCCCTAATCACCCGCTAACAGCAACAGCAGTTAGGCCTTTCGCAGATAGTAAGAGAGGCAGGTTATTCGGCCAGGGACTTCTTGTTTCAGAGTAAGGTTGTCATGAACATTTCATTCGTGTCAAATCCGGGAGATAATATATCTCTCAGCCGCTCGAGGGTCAATCCCGGGAAAGGGAACGGCGGCCCTCATAAACGGGAGCGCGTCCACGGAACGGGAGGATTATGATGCGTTTCGGTCACTTTTTCTTGACACATTTGGGGAAGATGGGCAACACAGCCTCGTAAAGGGTGTAAATTTTGCTGTGGACACTGTGCAAACGAGTGGCTTTTTTAACAGGCCAGTGGACGGCTATAGGCTGTCTATTGATTTGATCTCGTGTTTAAAACAAGGAAACTGGACAGATGGAGAAACCATATCTGTAGCTAATGCGCGTAAATACCTCGAGTTCCTTGTGTACATGATTGTCCTTAAAGTTCCTCTTCGAAGGAGTGCAACCTGCACGATTTTGTCAGCCAACTTTTATGGCACTTAAAGTAAATTTGGGTCCTTTTTGAAGCTTCTTTGGCCGTCGACACGTTCATCGGGGAGGGGGGCCATCGAGCCTCTGACTTAAACCTTTCTGGGTGTCACCATCGGTAATCAACAAAAAATTCCTTGGTGTGTTCTTTTACCCGTAGTTTAGGAAGAAATAGTCAAATGAATAGGTGGACGGAAATTTGAGCTTTACGATCTACTTTTTAATACACAGATTGGTGCATGGTGATCGTCTCCAAAGACTAGCGCCGGCTTGAGGTTCAGCCTGACGCTGCTTTGTCTATCTTTCCACCACACGACTATAACCTGCATCCTCGCTTTAACTAATTTATGATTGGTACCTGAGCTTTTGCCTGCATCTTTTTCATGCGAAAGGGGAGTGCTTGAGTAATACTTTTCACTCTAACCCACTATTTTATTTTATTGCTGAGTTGCTGTAAGGCACTAGTCTTGTTTGTTCGGAACCGTAATAATCAAGGGTGTAGAATAACATAGGGGTAGGTACTTTTTAACCTTGAACCTCATGTGCTTCTGCTTGAAACAGACATTTTTCTCTGCAATGACAGACTTAACTAAACTTGAGCAGATGCTGTCCCTAACTTTTATTGTAACCAGCATGTGAATATCTGTAAGCTTTGAAAATAAGCAGACAAGTCTTACTTACCCTTTGCTTGACAAACCACTGTTACCCGTTACGGGAATTATTTTTTTGGCGTCAGAGATGACAGTCATCCACGTTCGCTACGATCGATGGATAGGTGGAAATTTGTCTTTTTAATTTGATGTTTATTAATGCTGGAATTACTTTAATCAATTATGCTGGAGTTATAATTTATATTTCAGTGAGATTTGTTACAACAGTGATTTCACAACTTGGTGACAGGATTTTCTCTTATAGTACTGTAGACCTGAAAAACGGAGTATCAGGAGTCATTGGTGCTGACAGCCGAGGCTTCTTAGGCTCTCCAGACTTGTCCTTGTTATCACATTGTAACTATTAGGATACTCTACGAATAACATTACCTCTTTTCACACAACCTTATCTCTTGTTGTAGACCCCGCCCGTCTCAAAGGCGTGCCGAGGGTAACGACACTGGCAATTAATTGTCACTCAACGGATGAGTGTTTCTCTGCGACAGTTTTGTGTCAAGGTGAGACTCGAAGGTTCAGTGTGTAGCAGATCTTCTTCAAAGGTTTTTTCTTTTTACTATTCCAAATAGCTCCATTATCATGTATCCTAATGACAGTTTAGTCAATTTATTATTTTTAGGATGTATCTTGTAAATCATTTTTCGAGCTATTATTTTGTTTTCTCGGAATATAACTCAGCTTCCACGTCCATGACTCTAGCCCTGTTTACCTCAACCTGTATGTACATTACCCATTTCTTGTTACTTTCATGATTATTA
Organism: Eriocheir sinensis; assembly: GCF_024679095.1. Lineage (NCBI taxonomy): Eukaryota > Metazoa > Arthropoda > Malacostraca > Decapoda > Varunidae > Eriocheir > Eriocheir sinensis. The sequence continues at coordinate 15,643,226 of NC_066531.1, read as the reverse complement.
TCATTGGCATTTCCCTATGTTGTATCGTTAGGCGGGCTCTGACTTGTGTGATAATCTTTAAAGCAACTGTAACAAGACCACGTTTAGCTAGTACACATTGGGCGACTGTAACATGAGAAGGTACAAAATTTTTTAAAGGTGGGGTGAGTCGCGGGGTCGAGACTTTTTAGGGGATCGAGCGATGTCAAAAAAGAAAAAATATATATATATATATATATATATATATATATATATATATATATATATATATATATATATATATATATATATATATATATATATATATATACAGGGTGTTTCATAATTCGTTCACCAAACTTTCAGGGTCACTTCTATGGTGGGGTACTCGTCTAGCCCCGCCTACACCCCTACCAACCCCCAGACTATTCCCTCCCTACCCTTATACCTCACCCACCCCCTCCCCGTCTCCCTTAACCCCTTTATCACCGTCCCGCACACGTGTACGTGATAGGGAGGTATGGTACTACATACCATCACGTACATTGGTACGGAATACATTCGGAGTAAATATTAGAATGGTTTTGCTACCTTGTTTGGCGTCTGGGGCGGTGATAGTAGTTACTAAGATGCTCTACTAAAAAAGTAGTGGGCTCCGCCTACTCTGATAGCATGAAATCAGTGAGTGATACGTCATGTCACGCCACGACCGGGGTGGCGTGAACGAAGTGACTTAACGTCCTGCATTGAGGACCGAGGCACAAGCACAACAACCATCAACGATGTCAGGCATGTTGCTCCATTGCCCACGTGGATGCAGGACGGCATTTGTTCTTCGCCTCGCCACATTGTACAGGAGTGAGAGGACCCGTGGTGCAACATACATAAGTCTGAATAGGTAGGTGGATATTTTTATTTTCGTCTAATTACTGGTTTGCACAGGTGGTGGGGAAGGGGGATGGGGCTGACGAGAATGTGGGTAGATCATAAATGTTACGCGCCAACACCCCTTTACATCGTCTCCCCCACCATTTAATTGGTATGTAAGAGAATTTGTTATACATAATATAGCTCGTTCCATGTTTACATAATACGGACACGTTTCATTCGTGCCCGTATAGATATTCATATGCATGATCATTCATATAACAATATCGTGATTTTAATCAAGAGAATAACGAAGAAATACAATTGACCTATACATTATAGTAACATTAAGCATTATCCAAACAGGCCATATGACCGGGTTGCGCACACCATGGGCATGACGGTGAGAGGAGTGAGGCAGATGGTCCACCGCGCCAACACATCTTCCCTTTCCACACCGGCAACACCAATTACACCGACCGTCTTTGACAACTTTGCAGTTGGTGCCATACGGCGTCACATTCATCGGAGGTTTGCCGACAAGCAACATCTCACACTCAGTGTGTTGTCGATGGAGCTTAAAGCAGAAGGTGTTATCCCTGAACATACCTCAGAGACGGCGGTTTGGCGGCTTATACACACCATGGGGTTTAAATACAAGGTATCTCAGCGAAAGATGTACGTGAGAAGGAATCCCCTGATGTGGTGTGTCGCCGGATTGGTGCTCTCCGGGCTCCAGCACTACCGGGAGGAAGGGATGATGGTGGTTTATGTGGACGAGACGTGGTTCACCACCAGAATGGGTCATAGCAGGGAGTGGGTGGATACCACACAGGCTGTCACCAGCGCCACCCACAGTCGACAGGTACCACCTGGAGAAGGGGAGCGTTTTGTAGTGGTCGCAGGTGGCACGGCCGGCGGCTTTGTTGAAGGCTCTTATCTGTGCTACCCGGCCAAGTCCTCCCAGGGTGATTACCATGGTGAGATGAATGGCGATCTATTCCAGCGGTGGCTAACGACCCACCTCCTGCCGTCACTGCCAGAACCCTCTGTACTGGTGCTTGACAATGCACCTTACCACAGCCAACTGACAGAGGAGAGTCGATGCCCTACCACAGCCACCAAGAAGGCGGACCTCATCAGCTGGCTCGAGCACCGCAGTATATCCATCCCACCCGCTGCCGCACGCCATCAGCTGCTGCTCCTCTGTCGGCAGAACCGCCCAGAGCCCCAGTACAAGATAGATAACACCATTCATGAGTGGGGCCACCAGGTCGTACGACTGCCACCTGGCCACCCTGAGCTCAATGCCATTGAGCAAGTATGGGGGTGCATGAAGAGCCATGTGCGTACCGGCGCTTTAGGTCACATGTTAAAAAGGAAAAAAGAAACTGTTTCCAGGTCCTCTACTCCACATCTGTAAGCTACATCTGCACCGGACACCCTATCTTACCATTCTCTCCAGAACTCCCAGCACTGTGTCCTCCCCTGCTCTCTTTACATGTCCAAACCATCGGAGTCTTTCCCTTCTGAGCACTGTTTCCATGCAGGTCCTCTACTCCACATCTGTTAGCTACATCTGCACTGGATCGACACCCTTCTATTATGAGATATGGAACAAAGAATAAAGAAGATAATAAATTGCTCTCCCTCCCCCTCCTTCCTTCCTCGAATTGAGTCGTCCGCCACTGTAACAGCCTTCCTGCAAGAGTGGTTAGCGCATACTGTGTGATTTTCAGTTAATACATGTGTGCAATATTCATGCAGTGGAGAAAATGATAAGATTCGTTATATGATAACAGAAAACAGTAAAGGAAGGAATATTAATTAAGTGCATGAAACCAATTATAATCCTTTTCCACAGATAGAGATCGTGTTTTTTGTGTTTGTTTTAATAGTTTTTTCTTCTATATGAGAGAGAGATAATAATGATGATAATAATAATAATAATAATAATAATAATAATAATAATAATAATAATAATGATAATTACAGTAACAGTAATATGAGAACTGTGATAAAGGAGAAAAGGAAGAAGATCAAAGAAAAAAGGAGAAAGGAGAGAATTACAGAAGAATAAAGAAGAAGAAAGAAGGAATAGAGGAAACAGAAGGAAGGGAAATAGAAATAATGGAAATATATAACAATAGAGCGGGTCAAGGGGGGACGGTGGGGGGCGGGGGGCGGTACTCGGCTCACTTCTAAACAAAACAACGTGACTGAGAAAGAGTAAGGGAGGAGAGGGAGAGAATGTAAGGGAGTACAGAGGTGGGAACTGGGAAGGGAGGAGAGGAGGAAAAGGAAGGAGAAGGAGATAAAGAGTAAAGGAGAAGAGAAGATGAAAGAGAAGGGAGGGGAGAGGGAGAGAAAGGAGGGGGATGGAGTGAAAGGGAGGAGAGAGAGAATGAGGGAGGAAAGGGGGGGGGGGTGGAGGGAGGTAAGGAGTAAGGGAGGTGATAAGAGGGAGAGAAGGGTGTAAGTAAAGGAAGGTGAGGGAGAGAAAAAATAAGAGAGGAAAGGAGGGGATGGCGGAAAAGGAAGGAGGAGAGGGAAAGGACTAAGGCGAGGTGCCCACTATTCCGTTTTGACGGATCCGTCGACGTTAATAATGACCTCAAAATGACGTCAGCGAAATAGCGGCCGCTCGGCACGGATGATCCACTCCGTCGGTCCATCGCTCATCATTTATTGACAATTATATGGACAGCATTAACCACAACGACCTCTTGTATATGTTATTTTGTAGCTAAGTACTTATATTTCATATTTTCATGATATGTAGGATACATAATTTTCATTCTGTGGAGCACCATCTCTCCTCCTCTAAACCTCACCTCTTCCTCACCGAAACACAGGTCCCTGAGGCTAATGACAGCAATCTCTACTCTGTTCCCTCCTACTATCTCTATCCTAAATTTCAATCCAAAGTTGGATGCTGCTGCTACGTGCGCAACGACATCACTTGCTCGCGTGCCCACGACCTTGACTCTTCTGAATTTTCCACCATCTGGCTAAGACTTCATTGTCATACTATTATTAAATACATCTGTGCTGTTTATCTCTCACCCAACTCTTCTATCTATGTAAAATTCTTTGACTACTTGAACTCTAAAGTGGAGCACATCTTGACCCACTCTCCCTTCTCTGAAATCTCCATCTTGGGAGATTTCAATGTTCACCACCAGCTTTGTCTTTCATCCACTTTCACTGACCAGCCTGGTGAACAAGCCTACAAATTTGCCCTCCTCAACGACCTAGAGCAGTTGGTTCAGCACCCTACACGTGTAGCCGGTAGCGAGTGTTCTACGTGCTATTTGGTTCATGGATAGAGAAAGTCAATATCCGTCAGGGTTTTTTATTGACATAAAAATCGTACAGGTGATAAGAACAAACAAAATAAATAGAAAAGGTGTTTGTGTGTGTATGCGTGTGTATGGTGTAGATGACATATAAATGTTAGTGTGTGTAGTAAACAATATGTATGAGTTAACAATAGGAGGACGAGGACAGACAGTGGAAGATAAACGAGTAACAATAGAGACAAACTGAAACAGGCTGGAGTAGGTAGGAGGACACCTACCGAACGGGCGCAAGCCACTCCCGGTGAGGTATATATGGGAGGTGAGAAGGGAGCTGAAGCCCTCCAAAGACCCTTCCCATGTCCTCACTAACCGTTTCTCTATTGTCTCACCAACACCGGAGAGTAGTTCAGCATGCTCTCTAAAGACATCTCCTCTCTCTATCCACACCACATTACATTCACACAACATATCCACCTTTTCCCAAAATTCAAATTTCAAAATGGCGCACCTCCACCTTGCCTCGGAGTCCCCACCCGAGGGGGGGGACCACAAATTCCCCCAGGGAGGACTCCCCTTCCGGCTGCCGACCCGAGAGGTGTTTTGATAACTCCTCAAACCTCTTTCTTCTCAATTTCTGCAACATTCGCGGTCTTCCTTCTAATTTTCATTCTGTGGAACACCATCTCTCTTCCTCTAAACCTCACCTTCTCCTCCTCACCGAAACACAGGTTTCTGAGATTACTGACAGCAATCTCTACTCTGTTCCCTCCTACTATCTCTATCCTTAATTTCAATCCAAATCTGGATGTTGCGCCTACGTGCGCAACGACATCACTTGCTCTCGTGCCCACAACCTTGATTCTTCAGAATTTTCCACCATCTGGCTAAGACTTCATTGTCATTCTATTATAAAATACAACTGTGCTGTTTATCTCTCACCTAACTCTACTAACTATGTAAAAGTATTTGACTATTTGAACCCTAAAGTGGAGCACATTTTGACCCACTCTCCCTTCGCTGAAATGTCCATCCTAGGAGATTTCAATGTTCACCACCAGCTTTGGCTCTCACTCTCTTTCACTGACCAGCCTGGTGAACAAGCCTACAACTTTGCTATCCTTAACGATCTAGAGCAGCTGGTCCAGCACCCTACACGTATTCCCGACCGTCTTGTAGACAGGCCCAACATTCTAGACCTCTTCCTCACCTCTAACCCTTCTGCTTATTCTGTCAAACTGTTCTCTCCGTTGGGCTCCTCCGAGCACAATCTTATAACTGTATCCTGTCTTATCGCTCCTGTACACCTCTGGACCCACCGAAGAGGCGATGCTTCAAGCATTTTGCTTCAGCTCGCTGGGACGACCTGAGGATGTACTTTTCCGATTTCCCGTGGAATGGTTGTGCTTCCAGGATAGAGACCCCTCTGTGTGTGCTCAGCGCATCACAGAGGTGATTGTCTCTGGAATGGAGGCATACATTCCACGTACTTTCTCTACTCCCTACGCTAGAAAGCCTTGGTTTAATCACGCTTGTTATCGTGCTGTCATTAATAGAGAGGCAGCTCACAAAAGGTACCAGAGCCTTCGAACTTTACCATTTCTGCCCGGAATCGTGCCAAATCTATTCTCCGACTAACCGAAAACTCTTTCATGAATAGAAAATGCCAAAACCTTGCGTGCTCTAACTCTTCCCTTGACTTCTGGCAGCTAGCCAAAAACATCTCCCACTTCACTTCTTCATCTTTCCTCCACTTCAGTCCTGACAGCAACACTGCCGTCTCATCTATCTCAAGGCTGAACTCTTCTCTCAAACTTTTTCTAAAAACGCCACTCTGGACGATTCTGCATATTCCTCTACTCATCCCCTCTGACTCTTTTATTCATGTTATAAAGATTCTTCAAAATTATGTTTTCTATGCTCTCTGGCCTCAATCCTCAGAAGGCTTATGGACCTGATGGAGTGCCTCCTATTGTCCTTAAAAACTGTGCCTCAGTGCTGTCACCCTGCCTGGTCAAACCCTTTCGCCTCTGCCTGTCAACATCTACCTTTCCTTCCTGCTGGAAGTATGCCTTCATACAGCCTGTGCCTAATAAGGGTTACCGTTCCAATCGATCAAACTACCGTCCCATAGCTTTACTTTCTTGTTCATCTAAAGCTTTTGAATTAATCCTTAACCGGAAGATTCAAAAGCACCTTTTCACTTCTGACCTTCTATCTGATCGCCAGTATGGGTTTCGCAAGGGGCGTTCTACTGGTGATCTCCTTGCCTTCCTAACTGACTCTTGATCATCCTCTCTTAGCCGTTTCGGTGAAACTGTTGCTATTGCGCTGGACATGTCAAAAGCTTTTGATAGGGTCTGGCACAATTATTTGCTTTCAAACTACCCTCCTACGGTTTTATATCCTTCTCGGGACCTTTATCTCCAGTTTCCTTTTTGAGCGTTCTATTTCTGCTGTGGTAGACGGTCACTGTTCTTCCCCTAAACCTATTAACAGTGGTGTCCCGCAGGGTTCTCTCCTATCTCCCACTCTATTTTTGTTGTTCATTGATGATCTTTTTTTCAAAACGAACTGTCCTATCCATTCTTACGCCGATGACTCCACTCTGCATTACTCAACTTCTTTTAATAGAAGACTCACCCTACAAGAACGTAATGATTCAAGGCTGGAGGCAACAGAACACTTAGCCTCAAACCTTACTATTATTTCAGATTGGGGCAAGAGGAACATGGTGTCCTTTAACGCCTCAAAACACAGTTACTCCACCTATCTACTCGACACAATCTTCCAAACAACTATCCCTATTCTTGACAACACCCAGCTATCACCTTCTTTAACACTAAACATCCTCGGTCTATCCTTAACTCAAAATCTTAACTGGAAACACCATATCTCATCTCTTACTAAATCAGCTTCTCGAGGCTGGTGTTTTGTACCGTCTCCGCCAGTTCTTCTCCCCTGCACAGTTGCTGTCCATATACAGGGGCCTTGTCCGCCCTCGTATGGAGTATGCATCTCATGTGGGGGCTCCCTCACACAGCACTTCTGGACAGAGTGGAGGCTAAGGCTCTTCGTCTCATCAGCTCTCCTCCTCATACTGATAGTCTTCTACCTCTTAAATTCCGCTGCAATGTTGCCTCTCTTCTATCTTCTATCGATATTTCCACGCTGACTGCTCTTCTGAACTTGCTAACTGCATGCCTCCCCCTCCTGCGGGCCCTGCTGCACTCGACTTTCTACTCATGCTCATCCCTATACTGTCCAAACCCTTATGCAAGAGTTAACCAGCATCTTCACTCTTTCATCCCTCACGCTGGTAAACTCTGGAACAATCTTCCTTCATCTGTATTTCCTCCTGCCTACGATTAAACTCTTTCAAGAGGAGGGTATCAGGACACCTCTCCTCCCGAAACTGACCTATCTTTCGGCCACCTCTTGATTCTTTTAGGAGCAGTGAGTAGCGATTTTTTTTTATTAATGTTTGCTTTTGTGTGCCCTTGAACTGTCTCCCTATATATATATATATATATATATATATATATATATATATATATATATATATATATATATATATATATATATATATATATATATATATATATATATATATATATATATATATATATATATATATATATATATATATATATATATATATATATATATATATATATATATATATATATATATATATATATATATATGTGTGTGTGTGTGTGTGTGTGTGTGTGTGTATATATATATATATATATATATATATATATATATATATATATATATATATATATATATATATATATATATATATATATATATATATATATATATATCGTCACTGATATTATTATTAAGCTTACCTTCCAAATCAGAGAGCCAATTCTTGGGCTCTTCTTCACCTAAGGCTCCGAGGAAGAATTTGTACTGTCCTAACCTTTGGAAAGAAAAGCAAATATTAAACCTGTAGGATATTTTTTCAAACAATGAACTTTAAAAGACATAATTTTTGACAATACATAGTATTCATCATCAGTAGGGAAATGATCCTTTTATGTAAAACTTTGACTCTTGAAATATTCTCACACTTTCTGCTATATGTTAAAATACCTGAGGAGTAAATGTTGTATGTTGATAAACCTCGAAAAAGATCGACATTTAAGAGCAAAGATAAAAAAAAATAATTTCGCCTCTTAAAGAAATCATTTCGACAACGAGCATTTAAAAATGGTTAGTTTAATGCTTAGTCGGTGTTTAATGCATAAGATCAAAACCGGAAGAAAAAAAAATTTTGAAACTTTTTTACCTTGCAATGAAATTTTACGTTGAAGTTAAAAGTTTTTCGGTTCAACGTTCATGCCATGTCATGATGTCTAGTTATAGGGTATTAGGAGATAAAGGCTTTCGAGAAACAGAAAGAAAGAGATAATTAATAATAGATCCCTCAATATATATATATATATATATATATATATATATATATATATATATATATATATATATATATATATATATATATATATATATATATTTTTTTTTTTTTTACGTTGTTGCCTATTGCGCCGGTAGGCATCTTCCCGGTGGGGCCTGATGGTCGGCCCAAGGCTTCTTCCAGGTGGGGCCTGATGGTCGGCCCAGCCCGTTCTGGCGCAGGCGAGTGTTTATAGTGGCGCCATCTTGCATTGGCTCATGCTGTCCCCCGGAACTCGTACTTGATTCGCTTGGACGGCTTCCTCTAGAGTCCGGGTTGATGGGTGGTCTTCAGGACAGCATGTGGGTAGTTTTAAGCCACTCGGCGGTGACCGAAAATCCGAGTGGAAGCGTGAGGATTCGAACCCGCGTCGTCCATCACGCGGCGAATGTGGGTCCAGTACGCTATCACTTCGGCCACCGCGCCTATATATATATATATATATATATATATATATATATATATATATATATATATATATATATATATATATATATATATATATATATATATATATATATATATATAAGCTGGATGTTGCGTCTACGTGCACAACGACATCACTTGTTCTCTTGTCTACGACCTTGACTCTTCAGAATTTTTCACCATTTGGCTAACACTAAATACATCTGTGCTGTTTATGTCTCACCTAACTCTACCAACTA